>NW_028261383.1:61024417-61249417 GCF_051295495.1 Thamnophis sirtalis
TCAGATTGTGAATATGTATTAGATAATTGGTTAAATTTCACAACTTTACTAATTTCCATTTTTTTTCTCCTCAAATAGTTAGCTTATGGGCAAGTTCAGTCTTTTGTTTATGAATAGTGCTTTGTACTAGTAAAATATAGAAAATGTATTACTATAATTAATAGAGTTAAATAAATCATGAAGAGGATTGTTATAGTATTAGACATTTAAGATATTGGAAACTGTTCTGACCGCCCTTCTCCGTCCAGGAACGAAAGCCAAAAGCCACGTAACTCAAAAGGTTTCTTTTAATCAGTCCAAGCTTTTGTTGGCTGCAAGCCCAAATAAAGAAAGATAATAGCTCTTGCAAAAGTCCTATAACTCACAAAACACTGCAAGCCACTTATCCAAGTTAGCTTCTCTCGATGCGTGAACGCAAACAAGAACAAACACTAGAACAGGAACGGAACGTTGACTTCTGCAACCAGGGTGTGGCACCAGCAGTCTCTTTATACTCAGGAGAGGATCCCAATGAGCAACAGCTGCTCGAAATCATCTCCTGTAAGTACTCAATTGTTCCTTCCATCAGTAACCCTTCGACAGGGTGCATCTTGCAACAACTCCCAAGTGTTTCCCTGAACACTCCCTCTGATCCAATGCTCTGCCGCCACCTGGTGGCCAATGGCTCCTGCCGGGCCACAACAGGAAACTAATCTAAGAATAGATTAAATAATGAATATGATTGTAAATTTTAATTGTTGGCACAAAATATTTGTACCCAGACGATACACTGTTTAATGAAAAATGGATTGCTTATATTAAAATAAAATAAAAACGTTTACAAAAAAATAGTGTTTTGTAGTAAATATATCCCTAGCTAATTTCAACATTATTTTTGCCTCCCCTTCCTTTATAGCCACAATGAAACAGTGAGTCTGGGCTACCTCAGGAACTTTGGAATTTGCTTCCTCCCAAGTCAGAGTATTAAAATGAATGTTATTGTTTATTGTGTATATCACAATTCCTTTGATTTGTAAGTGATATATTATTTGTGAACAGATTACACACCCAGGTTTAAAATGAATCTTATTATACTGTAAACACGCCAAGTGGGAAGTCTTTTATTAATGGATTACTACTGAGGGCTAAATTATTATCTGTTTTTAAATCTTTAGATAAATATGTATTTTTCTTTCTTTTTACTTGCAACTTGCTTCAATATGGATGAAAAATAATCCAGCCACCAACTGTACACTATGTCAGCCTATATAGAATAGAGTAGGATAGGATAGGTTAGAATAGAATAGAATAGCAGAGTTGGAAGGGACCTTGGAGGTCTTCTAGTCCAACCCCCTGCTCAGGCAGGAAATCCTATACTGGGGTGTCAAACTTAGGTCATCACATTATCATCATGTGACATATCGTGACTCCCCCACTTGCTAAAATGGGGTAGACATGGCCAGGACGTGATACATCTGGCCTGCGGGCCGCAAGTTTGAGAAGCACTGCCCTATACCATTTCAGACAAATGGTTATCCAGTCTCTTCTTTAAAACTTTTAATGTTGGAGCATTCACAATTTCTGGAGGCAAGTTGTTCCACTGATTAATTGTTCTAACAGTCAGGATATTTCTCCTCAGTTCTAAGTTGCTTCTCTCCTTAATTAATTTCCATCCATTGCATCTTGTCCTGCCCTCAGGTGCTTTGGAAAATAGCTTGATTCCCTCTTCTTTGAGGCAACCCTTGAGATATTGGAACATTGCTATGTCACCCCTAGTCCTTCTTTTCATCAAACTAGACATACCCAATTCCAGCAGAAGTTCTTTATATGTTTTAGCCTCCAGTCCCCTAATCAACTTTGTCGCTTTTTTAGAGTGTATATATATGAATGATTATGCCTTTTACTGAAGGTGACCTTGTAGCTGAAACATCTGGACACCATTTGTTAGAAGTGTGCATACTTCCTTGGTGAGTATTTTTGTACTCTTTTGCTTAAATCCCAAATCAAGAGCCACTTTGATATAGTAGTGAAAGAAACTAGGCTAAAAACAAGGAGATTATAAGTGAAAGCTGATTGAGTGATGTTGGATCATTCATTCTCTTATAATGCAGGCTTGATATGGGAAGTGGCAGTATAATATTTGCTGCCTTGTACAAAAATAAAGGTGGGATACATCCAATAATAACACCAATAAATAGTCAAACAACTTAGAGCAGCGATGGTGAATCTTTTTTGGCTCATGTCAGGGGGGTTGTGTGCGGGTGTGCTGTACCCATAATGCAATGCGTGACCCCCCCCAGCGCACATGCGCACATGACAGGCACTCCCCACATTTTTGCATGCTTTTTTCACCCTCCCCAGGCTCCAGAGGCTTTATAGGAGCCTGGGGAGGGTGAAGGCAATCTCCCCTGCCACTCCAGAGGCCCTCCGGAGGCTTCAGGAGCTTCCCTGAAGCTTCAGGAGTGCAAAAAACCAGCCCTATGGGGAAACTGGAAGTTCGGGAATGGAATTCCAGTTTTCTCCGGAGGACAAAAAACAGCCCTATGAGCAAACCGGAAGTGACTTCCGGTTTGTCTGTTGGGTCGTTTTTCGTGCCATAGGTTCGCCATCCCGGACTTAGAGTAACTTTTCAGCATCAGCTGGGCATCTTTTAATTTTATTTTTATTTTTTGTTCTCTATATACAATTATAGGCATACATTCACATGATTATTATTCTTTTTTGTTTACATTCATGCTTCTTATACATTTGTCATTCCATTTATAAGTTAAACTATTCCATTTTAGTTGTTTTGTTTATCATCCCTCACCTGTTTTGACACCACCTTCTTCTCCCTTTCTTTTCTCCCTCCCTCCCTTCTCTACTTCCTACCCTCCTCCTTTCCCTTCCTTCTTCCCTTACCTCTCCCCACCTCGTCTCTTCCTCTTCCCCTTCCTACCCTCTCTCCTTCTTTGTCTCCTTCTCCCTTCCATCTTCCTCTCCTCCTCTCTATCTTCCTTCCCTCCTCTTCCTCTCCTCTCCTCTTTTCCTTTCCCTCCCTCCCTCCCTTCTCTAATTTCTTCTTTCCTCCTTTCCTTTCCCTTCCTTCTACCCTTACCTCTCCCCTACTTCTCTCTACCTCTACCTCTTCCCCTTCCTACCCTCTCTCCTTCTCTCCCTCTCCCTTCCATCTTCCTCTCCTTACCTCTCTTCCTTCCCTCCTTTTCCTCTCATTTCCTCTCCTCCTCTCTATTGCTGCAGGTGTCTCTTCCAGCTCTTAATTTATATTTTCTTGGGGTGGTATTTCTGCGAACTCAAAAATAATTGAATATCATTTCTTGTTTCTTTTCCTTCTCTCCCTCTTTTTTTTAAAATAAAAAAATATTTTTCTTTTTTGGGCAGACATAGACAGACAACACATAACACATAGAACCTTCTACAATCGCGTACAGCATGTCATTTGGTTGCAAAGTCTTTGTGCATCATTTCCATAGTCCTCACTTTCAATTGTGTGTAAAATCACAAATTATCAATCTGATATATATGTATACATTATTATCATCATCATATCATCAATCCAGTATATTATATAAAAAGTTATTATAACTATTAAACATGCATTTGACTATAAATTGCTTTTACATCCTTTTGTATGAAATATTCTAAATTTGAAGTAAAACTATAAAATGGCATTCCATTAAATCCTCCTAAAATCATCCAGTGGCATTACATCTTTATAACATATTCTAAATAAAAATTGGTTATATTTAATAACAAAAACTTTTAAACCCACTCATAGTCCTCATTTGCAGTTTGTATAAAATTTCATGTCATCAAACTGGTATATATTGCAACTTGTTGCTCATTGCATATTTTATGAACACTCAAAACCCTCCATCTGGTCCTTCCATCAACTTACCTTTAGTTATCACCGATAATTCTGTCAAGATTTCTCTCCATACTTCCATCAAATTTTCTCTCTTTTCTTCTTCTGTACTTTGAGGTTTGAGTTCCAGTCCATCTGTCTCTCCTTTCCATAATCCACTCTTGCTATTTCCAACCACGCTCAGTTTACTGTCAGTATCAACAATTTTCTTATCTCTTTGCTCCTTTTTTTCTTCAATTTTTGGAACTCTTTCCTCAACTTTATTCATTTGATAAATGTCCCCAATTTTCCCATCTCTTTTTACTGATCTTTGTTCTACATTCTCCATTCTCTCCTCAATTTTCTCTGTTATTACTAATATTTTTTTGAATTTTAAACATAATCATTTGCAATATTAATGTTTCTTTTTCATGTTGCGTCATTCTTCCAACATATAAACACTGCCACTATAGCTTTCAAAGCTTTTTGTTATATTTCAAGTAAGTTCATTATAATCTTTCAGTTCAAGGCTTTGTCTTCACTCCAGTGCAGCTACTGATAGAGCTCCCGAAGAGCACCTGTGTAAACAATCAGTGCTCTTCCCACTATCTCTCTCAAAAAACAAACTGAAATGCCTTGAAGTGTAAATCTAATGATCAAAGAGAAGAAAGATTAAACAATGTTTCCAAGCCTCCAGCCTTAAAGTGGCAGTGTTACTTTCTCTCTCTCTGCTGTTACAGCCCTCTTTATATTACAAACTTAAGGAGAAAAATTTGTAAGAGAAAAATAATCCAATCAAGCATTGAAAAAAAAAAAAGTATAATCCACAAGTATAAGCAAAAAATAAAAGAAGAAAAGGTAGTAGAAGAAAAGCTAATCCATCCACTTTAAAAAATAGGAAACATTTGCAGAAATTCCATCCATAAAAAGAAAAATTAAGAAAAGATAACACTCTAAGTTTAATGTAGCTTAATCTCACTGCTTAATTTCTTCTGTCTTCAATTTTAATGTAGTTATGATTTTCTTTGGGTAATCTCTTTTCTAATAATAAAATTTCCTCACCAATTTGACACACTTTCTCTTCTGCTTTCTTTCCATTCTGGGGCTGTCCCAACTTCAGCAGCTTCAAGGCTGCATTTCTGTCATCAGAAAAAGAGCTTTTCCTTATCGATCAGGGACTTTGTAGTGTTCTGAGACTTTGTAGTGAGATCAGCAGGATGTGCTCTTCTCTATCACTGTCTCTACAGGATGGTTTAGGTCCAAAAAGGACCACCCAGTGACAGAAATATCGACTGCAATCTTGGAGCTCCAAGATCGCATGTCGTATCATTATGACATCAGCTCTCTCTCTTCCCATCAGCTGGGCATTAAGATACCCATCAGTTGGTCATCTTGATGCCTTTATGTGGAGGTGCCAAGAATTGAACTTGGATCTTCTGCATGTAAAGCAATCATCCAATCCCTGAGTTATGATTTCTGATTTGGTTTTCCATTAACCATATTTTGGCTCTTTTTTTATCTTGCGTTAAACAGCTCTGTGTAGCCAGCCTGCAAAACATTATGGCTGTGGGTTCTGCCCTGTACTTCTGCTTGTAATATACTGGCCAAGGATGCTTTGCAGAATTGTGAAGAGACCATAACCCCTATGAAGTATTGCACCATTATTCTAGGGACCACTGTGCTGTTAATAAATCTTCTCAGCCAGCCAAAGACACAGTGAGGTGATTTTCCTGAAGAAGAAAAGCGATAAGTGCTGTTGTTGCTCTTATAGCACCTTTTCACAGTAACAGCAGTTGTTACCAAGCCAATAGTTAAAGAGTCTATGCTTGTGGGTGGGGGTAGGGTGAGGACTCCTTTTGGAATATTTGCTTAAAACTACAAATGTATTCTAAAGGATTGCTCTGCTACATTTGGAACACCGTGATTCTCATGACTAACCTTTGCAACTTTATTCAACTTATGTGTCTGAAAATGCTGCTTTTGCTTTCATCTTTCCCTATTCATTCAGGGGATATTTCAAAGGTAATGTCATGGCAACTAATTGGCTGGGGGAAAAATGAGTTTTGCTGCAAAATGCTTGGCAGTTGTACCAGTAAGTCCAGTTTTTTGTCACTCGGTACAACTTGCAAAAACAGTGACGTTAATTCAACGAAGAACTCAATATTACCACGACTATTTTTTATTTGTAAACCAGTTGCAGGAAATGTTGCATGCATTCCATCTGTTCTTACTTATCAAGTATATTCTGCATTGGTGGGAATATTTTCAGTCTGTGATTTTTCGACAGATTATTTACATCTTATATTTACATAATATTTATTTTTAAATATTAGTTATATAATATTTATATTTATATAACATTTAAATATTATTTATATTTACATGAAAGAAGAGATTCAACCTAGATATAAAGAGAATTTTTTTCTGACAATCAACCAATGGAACAGCTTGCCTTCAGAAGTTATGGGTGCTTCATCACTGGAGGCTTTTAAAAAGAATCTGGACAGTTACTTGTAAGAAATGGTACACGGTTTCCTGCTTCAACAGGGGGTTGAACTAGATGACCTACAAGGTCCTTTCCAACTCTCTTATTCTGCATTCTATTCTGTGTTTCAAAGGGATGACATCAAGCACATTTTTAATCTTTCTTTTATAATTGAAGACATCCCCAGACTAACATTGCATCCTGTATGTCACTGAACATGGATTTAGAACTTAGAGAGCTTCCTTGGATTTAAACTGAAAGGACAATCTGGAAACCTTCCAAATGTTTTATCTAAAAGTTAACCCCTATGTGAGACAAGATGGCTCCTTAAGGGAGACCATGAGCCAATGTCCAAGAGTTTAACCCAACCCTCAAATTGTTACCTTTTAAAATTGATCCTTCAAGGTCTGGCTCCACCAAGTGACTCCACTTAAGCTCTTAAGAAGGATAACAATTTAATAGAAACAACAGAGAATCACTGGTTCTGCCCACTACCAAGGGAAGATAATCTCCAATGGTAGGCTCTATTCCATAGTCTAAATCAGGGCTGTCAAACTCCCATCCTATGGGCCAGATGTGTCACATCCTGGCCATACCCACACCCATTTTAGTGAGGGGGGGAAAAGTCCCGATACACCACATGACACCACTGTGACAATATGAATTTCAAACCTCTGTCCTAAATTGAAGACTAAATGAACTTATGCCTGTTTTTTCACTTAAAGGGCGTGAGTGTAGTATAAGGGGTAATGTTAGACTAGAATAAAACCACAACAAAGAAGGTGGGAAAATACTGACTTGGCATTCCATTTTGATATACTGTCTAATATGGGGGTCACCAACCTTTCAGGCCTCAGGGACCACTAAATTCATAATTTTAAATCCCATGGACTACTAATATGAATTTTTTAAAAAGATAAATAGTTTTTAGTGCAATATAAAAAATGCAAATAATTTTTCGGTGCCACCAAAATTTTCTCACGGACCACCAGTGGTCCACAGACCAACAGTTGGCAACCACTACTCTAACACATTTTAAATTGAATCAACCCTTCTTCAAAGATATTGTGGACAAATTAGGTTGTATGAGGTAAGAAACATAGGAAAATAAGGTTCAGCTAAGCTCATGCTTTAGATTTGCTTTATTTCACATGGTTCAAGCTAACATTTGGAGAAAGCTGTTCTCGGAGGAATGTTGTGACCACTTGCACTGAACTGATGAAAGTTGAAATAAAATAATGAAACATCAACTCTTTCTACTGATTGAAACAAACATTTTGCCCACAGGTTTCACTTCACAAATGTTGACAGCTAGTGATTATTGTGAATGCAGAAGTGGAGGACAAGCTGCTATGACATAAAAATTCCTCCAAAATGTGATTTGTCTTGGGTTGCTAACAGTCTACAGCAGACCACAGATGGAGGGTTACGATTATGAAAACTGCAGTAGAAGACAAGACAATTTCCAATAAAGTTGAGTTATGAGGCTGCTAGGAGCTGAAAATAATGTGATGACACATAATCATAATCACTCAATCAAACCTGTTGAAGACCCTTAAGTCAATTAACTACCTTGAAAAAATTAACTAACCTCAACACCAGAAAACCTCCCTGCTATTATACTTTCCTTCCTAACCCTCAACAGTCTTATAAGGCAGATTTACTAAACTTTTGTATGGGAACAGAATCTGTCCTTGAACAGTTGAATTGCTAGCTCATTTTCTACTATGTTGTAATTTTTTCAGAGATTCTACAATAAGGTTAATAGTGTTCCCTATTAAACCTTTCCAGGCAAGCAGATTAATTCTACAACCATTACCTTTGGTGTGACTTGAACTCAAAAACAAAGTTTAATACAGCCACATTTTCTGTAATAGCTTGCAGAATTCACCTGCAATTAATAGCTGGTTACTTTTGCCTTGATAATTTTAACTGGCAGTCTTATTTTAGGGGAGTATATCTTAGTAATTTAGCAATATCAATTGTTTTGATGTCTTTTATTTAGTGTGCTTTTATGTTTCTGCTCTCTTTATCCAGCAAATAGCTGCATTTTATTTGCATTTATTATATTTTATCCAGCATAATTATCAGAGGCAATCATGCAGAACTGAAAGTATAACATGTTACAATAAGCATAATCTCCAAAACAAATTTTATCTTACATACAGATTATTTTATAACTTAATATTTCAAGCTATATAAGACAAACCCAAACATCTTATAGTTACAATATTACTACCTTCTTTCCTTTTCATAGAAAAGGAAAGTTTTTAAAAATCTGTGACTGCATGGACAAATTCATACAAGTACAATAGAGTATCTTAACTATTTGTATACCGGTAGTTCTAGTTTTACCACCATTCATTTAATGACCACTCTAAGTTACAATGGTGCTGAAAAAAAGGAATTTATGACCTGTTCTCACATTTAGGACCATTGCAACCTTCCCCACAGTCATGTGATCAAATATTTACAATGGTTGCAGCTTCCTGGAATCCTGGCTTGTCATTTGCAACCTTCCATTGGAACGTATGACAAGCAATGTGAAGGTGGGAAGCCAGATTTGCTTAAGAACTGCATGCTTCACTCACTTAACACCTGTAGTGGTTTGCTGAAAAGCCATGGCAACAAAGGTTGTAAAATGGAGCACGTCTCACTTAACAACTGCCTTGCTTAGCAACAGAAATGTTGGGCTTTGTTGTGGTTATAAGGCGAGGATTACCTGTATTGTATTTTATAAAAGCTGCACATTAACAATAAGTATCTTCTTGCTTGCAAGATAAAATATTTCATTTTATTTTTCTGTTTATGATTCACTGTAATGCATTGTGAAATGCCAATCCAGGAACCTCTGTGTACAAATTCTAAAATTGTTTGCTTTTTTCCTTTTAAAAAGATCCATAATATATTATATTTTTATTATTTTGCCATTCTTGTTTCATTTATATGGAACTATTCTTTATCTTTTACAGGCAACTTCTGATTTTCTATATTTCCTGCTAGCAATCTTTTCACTCAATAGCAATAGCAGTTAGACTTATATACCACTTCATAGGGCTTTCAGCCCTCTCTAAGCGGTTTACAGAGTCAGCATATCGCCCCCAACAATCCAGGTCCTCATTTTACCCACCTCGGAAGGATGGAAGGCTGAGTCAACCTTGAGCTGGTGATATTAGAACCGCTGAACTGCAGATAACAGTCAGCTGTAGTGGCCTTCAGTACTGCACCCTAACCACTGCGCCACCTCGGCTCTAGTGCACTCAGTGAAAGTATGTTTTGCAAACCTGGCTTTATATTTTCATAGATCTGTTTAGTTATTTTTTGTATTTAAAAGTTTAATCCTCCCTTTCTGAGATCTTAAGCAAACAGTTTAATGCTATTTGATACCTCTCTTTGCTTTCACTCTCTCTCACAGACATTTCTTACATGCACCCAGAGTTTGCTTTTGCTACCAAATTTGATTTCCAGTAATCTCAAAGTGTTTAGCCAACCACATTTATCCATTGCTTAATTAGACTTAAAGCGTACTCAGTTTGTTAAGAAACACCTTGGTGTTTCTTTACTCTTTGTTTCAAATGGACAAGTTACCACTGCAGTGCTGATAATCATGTATAATCTTTCAACGTGCACTGTTTGCTGAAAATCATTTTTGGTTTTCTTTCAATATGAATAATTTGGGGACCTGGTTCTAAAAGAAAAAATACTATTCCTGCACACTTGCTTATTTGGGTGTCAGTGGCTGGAAAATTAAAGCACAAGCATTTTATCTGCATTGCAAATGTTATCTCAAAGTGCTGGGGTGCTTTAATCTATCTTCCAGAGTGTGTTTTGGTTTATTATTCATGCTTGAAGGGTTTCAGCTTAGTACTTGCACAAGTTACTCATAGCACAAGAGGCAGGGATATCGAACGACAGATGCTGTGACCAAATGCAGATTGACTTCATTTGGAGACAGACAAACATTGACATATAAAATTCAGCTCAGGAATGATTAATAGAGAAATGTAAACCATGTTCTTAAATTATAAGTGGACTTTCAGAAAGCTTTCCTTGGGTTGCAGTACATGGCATATTGTCTTCAAATTCAAACGGATCTGCAGGCATAAAACTGGACAGATATCTAAAGTACATCCAAATTTCATCATCATCAGAGTTGGAAGGGACCTTGGAGGTCTTCTATTCCAACCTACTGCTCAAGCAGGAGATCCTATACCATTTCAGACAAATGGATCTCCAGTTTTTTCTTAAAAAATCTCCAGTGATGACGGAAAGGAAGCGGTTCCAATGGTTATTGTTCTCCTAGGCAGGAAATTTCTCCTTAGTTCTAGGTTGCTTCTCTCCTTGGTTAGTTTCCATCCATTGTTTCTTGTTTTGCCTTCTGGGGCTTTGATAAAATATGTTGATTATTTGTATTTGTATCTCAAGTATTATATATATATATATATATATATATATATATATATATACACTGATGATGAGGACCAGAAGCCAGACCGCAGCTGCATCATTAACCACTTTAAACCCCTCCAATCCATACATGAAGCAGACTGACACCCACCATGAAGAGCTGGCATGGCCACAAACACGAAGCCAAACAACAGCAATATAGCTCAACAGCTCAAATCCCCCGGCAACTCAGACTAAGCCGAGCACAAACCCCCAACCAATAAGAACACACCTCCACCCTTTCAGAACACAGCCAAGCTCCCACCCAATCAGCTCACACCCCTACTGGCAGTTAAAAGGAAGAAACAGTTGCGATATCACATTGCTCCTGGAAGCATGAAGCTGAGTAAACCAGCCTGAAGATGACGAATGAGACTTCGTCGAAACATCGCCAAGACACTTCCAATTCTACGTGGGAGAAAACCCGAATAACCAAAGACACACACACGTATGTATGTATGTATGTATGTATGTATGTATGTATGTATGTATGTATATTGAGATAATTTGTATCTCAGGTACCTTGGAGCAAATGTGAGGATTAAAGAAAGTTGTTTTATATCAAGGCCTATAGACATTTGGTCTATGATGTTCAGCATTACAGGCACATTTGGCAGGAGCTAATCACTTTTCAGATGGTTGCATGTTTCAACCAGGAATAAATGTTTTGTATAAAGAACTCACATCTATTACAGTGGTAAAAAGCATCATCCCCCCAATAATGTTTTACTCACTGTAGAAACATGAAATGGGCTTTAGGTCATTTTTCACTGATATGATTCTTCAGACTTCATCACAATTGGAATGTAGGGAGTTATTTATCCCTGGAGGATTTGAGCCCTTGTCTACATGACAAGCCTTTTGGATTTCATACCTTGTTAATTATCATGCTTTTCCTGCAAAGAAGTACAAATTTGATTAGAATAATGAATATTCTGTAATAAAGAAGTAAACTGAAGATAGAGGAGGTTCTTTTGACACATTGCTTGATGGTTTTCAGTAAACTGACAATTAGGACCCTTACAAATCATTTATCAGTACCAACAATAAAAGTTTCTCTTCCTAACCTGCCCTCCCATCCAATGAAACATTTCAAAACCTTGATTTATAATGATTCTCATCTAAATTTGGACTGATCGATGGTGATTATCCAATTGCAGAACTCATATGCTGAAATGGATAATTGGCTGTACTTCCTGAGCTACTGTTTTCATCCAACTCCAGAACTAAGTCACTATTTGATCTCTGACTGAGGAACATAGGAAATTTAAAAAGAACCCCCAAAAGCCTGAATTCTGACTATACCTTACAGTGACTTCATCTATATCAGGAATTGCTAGGTATTATTTTGTATGGTGAGCCACATCATTGGTGTAACTCAATATAGTAAGGAAGAACTTCCAAATGGAATCTATGTTTAGCTTCCAGCCTACATGCTGTCCATTTTTGCTCAAAGGAACACCACTGCTGGCTTCATGCATTATGCTGATTTCCTGAATAAACAATAATATCCTGGTTTACATAAATACTCAGCCAAAACCAAACAACATGGCTTAGTGTAATATGTGACACAATCCTGAACCCTCCAAATTATCTTGCAGCTGTGTATTTTAAGAATGCATCAACAATTTACTGATGTTCTGAAGAGCCCCAGGACTTCCCAAATTAATTTGGAAACTAGGAAACGAGATCATTTTTGACAGGCTCACATCCAGGAGTTCAGAACTATAAAAGGGTGATTCTGTGGAAGCAAAAAGTGTTTTGGAGTACTCAAAGCCAGAAATGTAAACCAAATAAGCAATTGTTCAATCTGATCCCCATGGTGGCCTAGAGGTAGAGCTCTCGCCTCACAAGCAGGAGGCTATAAGTTTGATCCTAGGTAGTGGCAGACATATCTGATGTGAGCTCCACAGAGGTGCCAGGAAGGGCATCTGGCTATTTAAATTCAGCTGCCCTGACTCCACTCAATGTAAGAGATTACAGGGTCGCGGTGGCACAGTGGTTAGAGTGCAGTACTGCAGGCTACTTCTGCTGATCACCAGTTGTCAACAGTTTGGCAGATCGAATCTCCCCAGGCTCAAGGTTGACTCAGCCTTCCATCCTTCCGAGGCGGGTAAAATGAGGACCCAGATTGTTGGGGGCAATATTGCTGACTCTGTAAACCACTTAGAGAGGACTGTAAAGCACTGTGAAGCTGAATATAAGTCTAAGTGCTATTGCTATTAAAAAAAATCATTTGCTGATTCTCAAGAAAAGTCTTGGCAGTTTTAAAGAGTTGCAGACAGGTGCGGTTTGTGTCACGATGCATTCCAAAGCATCTTCTGTGTTGCCCAATATGTGTTTGTGTGTGTTAGAACAGATTTGAAAACACCATTCTCCCTTTACTGGGCAGACCAATAATTTCTTATGGCCAGTTGAATGGAAGATACAATCCATCTTCTATTAAAACCTCCCTTGTCAGCTCTTGGACTAAGTATGCTTTTTCCTTCTTCTGTCCCTGATTCTGTCTTCAATGGGAAAACCTCCCTTCTAAAAGTGCAGCTCCTGACAGATTATTTTCTTACCCTTCTACAGCTTAATCTCTCTGGCTCTTTGCCTATCTCTTTTTGAGACACTCAAATGCCTTCCTCAGAAGTAAAAACACCCCTCAGAAGTAAATCTCCTCGAAATCAGTAGATTATACAGCCTGGTACATGGGACAGTAATTCAGTCTTAGTTTCATGGCCTGTTGGAAACATTAGAGCCAAACTTGGTTCCCTTGCTGCATTGATGTTACTGCCAAAGCACACGTTTCCATTTTAGCAGCGACATTTTCTCCCGAACCCTTTAAATTCTGGGAACTAGCAATTTAAGAAGGATATAAGCAATCTGGAATGTGTCCCAAGGAGGGCAAGAAGATTCAGGGACATCTGGAGGTGAGTCCTATGAGGGAAGATGGAAGGTTATGTTTCGTTTTTGAAAAAGGACAGATATGAATATTTCCAACTATATGACTTGTAGTATTACCAAAAGCAGATTGGGAATTGCTGGGATCTCCAGATGTTGCTGAACTCTGAGAAGGACTGATCAGCAGAGTTAGGAGAAAAACTTTCTCTAGAAAAATATATATTCTTTTTACCCCTTATTTTAAAAAGGTGAAAGAAACAATGGGAAATATAGAAGGTTACGAACAGGACTCATTTCTGTTTGTTCCATCCAACAACATCTAGTGAATGAGGCAGAATGAGTGCACAATAATTGTCTTCTACAGAAGGATCCCAAAAGGCTACGTGATAGTTGCCCTATGTGAAGGGCTGACACAAAGATGATGCAATGACACTGCTTATGTGCTGTGTCTTAGACGTGAAAACAAGCTGGGTGACTTTAAGCCACTTCTTCTCTCTCAGACCAACCTACCTCACAAGGTTGTTGTGGGGCAAAAAGGAGGAGGAAGGAAATTATGTACGTTCACCATCTTGAGTTCTGACTTAGCTATGAAAACTAAGTGTCTTTGGGCCAATCATCAGAAGACAGTAAATTCTAGTCCCGCCTTAGGGCATGAAAACTGTCTGGAAACTGTCTGGGTGACTTTCAGCCAATCACAAGGAGATTGTGAGTTCTAGTACCACCTTAGGCATGAAAACTGGGTGACTTTCAGCCAATCACCAGCAGACGGTGAGTTCTTGCTTGAAATGCTCAAATGACAATGTATCTTATTAGATGTAGGGAATAGTAACATAACTACTAAACCAGTAAGGTTTGTAAGTAAGTTTGTAAGTTTGATTTTATTTATAGGCCGCCCAATCCCGAAGGACTCCGGGCGGCTTACAGAAAGGGAAAGAAAGAAAATAAAAAAATAAAAATAAAAAGACAGTTTAAAACAACACAAATACATTCATTTCAGTCAGGGCTGGACCTCAACAATGAGGTCAACAGCCCCAGGCCTGCCGGAAAAGCCAGGTCTTGACAGCTTTTCTGAAGGCCATGAGAGTGGGTGAGGCCTGGATTTCTGGGGGTAGTTCGTTCCAAAGGGTCGGGGCAGCCACAGAGAAGGCTCTCCTCTGGGGAGCCGCCAGCCGACATTGTCTGGCTGACTGCATCTGAAGGAGGCCGACCCTGTGGGATCTTACTGGCTGTTGGGAGGAGTGTGGCAGTAGGCGGTCTCGCAGGTATGCTGGTCCTAAGCCATGTAGGGCTTTAAAGGTAATGACCAACACCTTGAATTGCATCCGGAGACCAATGGGTAGCTAGTGCAGCTCGCGGAGGATAGGTGTAACATGGGTGTACCTAGGTACACCCAATATCGCTCGTGCGGCTGCATTCTGGACTAGTTGCCATCTCCGAACACTTTTCAAGGGTAGCCCCATGTAGAGCGCATTGCAGTAATCCAGCCTTGAGGTGACTAGGGCATGAGTGACAGTTTGGAGTGCCTCCCAATCCAAGTAGGGCCACAATTGGTGCACCAGGTGAATCTGGGCAAAGGCTCCCCTGGTTACAGCCAACAGATAATGTTCCAGTGTCAGCTGTGAATCCAGGAGGACCCCCAAATTGCGTGCCCTCTCTGAGGGGTGTAAGTTTTCGCCCCCCAGGATCAAGGATGGACTATCTGCGCTGTCCTTCGGGGGGAACATCCATAGCCACTCAGTTTTGTCGGGATTGAGCACGAGTTTGTTTACTCGCACCCATACTCAAGGTACTAAATGTCCTTAAAAATAGGAGTCATGTCACTATGTAGAAGAAGTTAAATTCTTGGACTAGGACCAGTGAGACCTAAATCCACTTATGCTTAGATTGTCAGTGGGTGTCTGAAATTCACTGCATGGCTTTAGGCATATCAGTTTTCCCAGGCCAGCTCATCTTACAGACCACTTGGGCAGAAAAAAATGGCAGATATGTCATCCTGAGTCCTGGAGGAAAAGTGGAAGAAAGAGACAGAGAGAAAGTATAAATAAATACATACATAAATGAAGTAGGTTATAAGATTCTTTTCATCTACTAAAATGAGAAACTATAAGAAAGTCCCCTCCATTATTACCAATTGCTTTGTGAAAAACTCATTGGAGATGCCTTTGTTTTTTGGTAAGACAATAAAACTGTATTTTATCTACAATTGTTTTTACGGCTTTAAGGCAGTTTGGAAAAACTGTTATGTTAAAAGGTGGAATGTAAGTGATTGTAATAAATCAGGGGTCTGCAACCTTAAACACTCAAAGAGCCATTTGGACCTGTTTCCCATAGAAAAGAAAATACTAGGAGCCACAAAACCTGGGTAGGCGTGGCCAACTCAGTATCAGTCCCACCCAGTCACATTTACCCAGGTTTTGTGGCTCCTGGTGTTTTTGTGGAGTGGGTCTCTCTCTCTCTCTCTCTCCCTCTCCCTCCTTCCCTCTCTCCCTCCCTTTCTTGCTTTCTCTCTTTTCCTCTCACTCTCTCTCCTTCCTTCCTTCCTTCCTTCCTTCCTTCCTTCCTTCCTTGCTTCCTTCCTTCCTTCCTTCCTTCCTTCCTTTCTCTTTGTTTTCTTTTTCTCCCCTCTCTTTCATTTGTTTCTCTCTCATTCTCTCCCTCCATCATTTTCTCATTTCTCTCTCTTTCTTTGTCTCTCTCTCTCTCACGTGTGTGTGCATGAGTGGGGATAACCTCACAATGCTGCCCAAGGCATTGATTTAAAAGTGTCTTCCAGGTGGCTTTAAATCTTGCACAGGGGATTTTTGGTGCCTGGAGGATGCTTTTCAATCAAAGTCAGTGGCGGCACCACTTAGCTGGAGGAGTAAAGAAGCTCAGGGCAGCGGGAAAAGAGGTCTTAGGTCCTGCCAACCCTTGCAAGCCCAGCCTGGGGATAAGGCTCAGAGAAATCTGGAGAGCCCTCTCAAAAGATGCTCACCCATCAGCTGGTCCGCATTCCTTCGCTGCGCTTTCGCTAAACTTAGCCACTTGCTTGAGGAGGGTATCCATGCTCATGCGCACCCTCCTGGCCCTGTAACAGCCAGCCAGGGGGTCGGGTGAGAAGAAGGAGGGTCATCTTCAGGGACTCATCTGCTTGCTCCTCAGCTGCGGGCCTGTCTCCCTTTCTGTCATACCCTCCTCCCAGATCCCATCCCCATCCCTCCAGCCCTTGTGTTAGAAAGATTGACATTGGCCACATCTGTGTTGGGCCAGTGTCAGTGGCCACGGGTTGCAGAAACCTGTAATAAATAAACATTTTGAAACAAAGGATGGCTTGTTCCTCAGAACCAGCTACCAATGGGAAAAGAAGGTTTGGGGATTATGTTAGAAACAGCTTCTGGTAGCTCATTTGAATGCAACAATGACTCATCAGCTTTAAATGGGAGGCCATTATTCCTGGATACAAAGCAACTAGGCCTGGCGTTCCACTGCGTTCAAAGCATTGGGTGGTGTGGACCCAGCCATTCACAGCTGTCGGAATTAACTTCCAGGAGTAATCAATATGGCCATAATTGTGACTGCTGCTTACGGAGCATTGCCTCATGCCTCCCTCAGTTGTAGCACCATTTCAGCGATTCAGGAAGCAGTGGGCCATGTGGGAAGCACATAAATGTGATTTTTAAAAAGTGTGTGTGTGTGTGGGGGGGGGTGAATAAAAGACAAACAACCTTCCACATATTTAATTGGACTCCGGACAGCCAATTAATATTAGAGCTGATAGTTGGCTGCTGAAATCATAGGAATTGGCAATCCTACAGTAGAGCTAGTTGAATTTCCTGCCTCTCCCACTCATCTGGAAATTTAGTGACAGAAGGATGATTTTCAGACTAATTCCTCTCTGGATTATTAACATAGAAGCACCCAGAAATTGACATTTTACACAATGCGGTGCTTGATCCAGACAAGTGTTGCTGCCACATGACTGCAGAGAAAGCACCACACTTTTCCCCATTCTCACTCCCAGCCCAGCCCTCCCAGGTATTCTTCTTCGGCTACTAAGATAACAAATCAAGATGTTCTACATTTGGCATGCTTGGACCGAAGCAATATTAGAGTGGCTGAGTGTGCAGTACATCCAGTCCCTTTAATAACTCTCTGTTAATGTACAAAAGATATGAAATCATTATGCTAAAAGATTGTCGGTCAAGGATAACTGGCCCACAGTTTGACCTGCTTAAAGACAGTTGCAGACTTTTCAAAGGGAAGAAAGTAGGAAAGCGTACAGTCTCTTTAAATAGAAAAGCTTCACTCCAGCCACAGAGATAATTAAAATTAAAAACAAATAATAGTTACCAAGGAGAGCTGTCTTTTAGAAGCACTGAGGTCAAATTAGACATTGGAACAAATCAGAAACATGAGAATCAGTAGCTCTGAATTTAGAGCACTGTGATAGGTTTTTTTCCCCTAGCAACAAAATTAATCAAAATTCTTGTTTCCAAGTACAGTAATGCAGAAAAAGCTGATGGTCAAACAACATTGATAAGTTACTTGAATATTTTGAATTTAGACTGTGGTTTTGTGATACATGTGTGTGTGTCTGTATGTCTGTGTGTCTGTCTGTGTCTGTCTGTGTCTGTCTGTCTGTCTGTCTACCTACCTACACACACACATCATTTGTACTGATAAATAAATAAAGGGAGATATAGATATAGATCTATTTCAAGCTATTTAGCTCTTATCAGCTAGCCATACTCTTACTGGGATTTGAACCTGGGCTGATTTTACATGTTAGGCAGTTGTGTTAGCCTCTAAGTCCTGCTTTCTGGTGCTTTGGAAAATAAATTGACTCTCTTCTCTTTGTGGCGGCCTCTCAAATACTGCTAAGCAAGGTGCTTATTAAATGACTTGCACCTGATTTTATGACTTTTTTGTTTGTTATGTAAATCAATGCAATTGTTAAGTAAATCACATGATTGTTTAGTGAATTTGGCTTCCCCCATTGACTTTGCTTCCTGGAACACCCAGAACTTCTGTAGGTAAGCTGTTCCACTGATTAAATGTTCTCATTGTCAGGAAAGTTCTTCTTAGATTTATGTTGGACCTTTTTCTAAGCCTGTTTCTTCAGGTGCTTTGGAGAATAGATCCATCCTATTTTCTATGTCAACCCTTGAAGTACTGAAAAACTTTTATCATATGACCCTTAGTCCTTCTCTTCATTAGACTAGACATGCCTAGTGCCCTCCATTGCTCATTGTACAGTTTAGCCTTCAGACCACTTATCATCTTCGTTTTTCTCTGCACTCTTTCTAGAGTCTCAAACAATTAAAAAAAGACTCAGTTTGTTTGTACCACTTATTATATCATCCAAACCAGTGGTGAAATTCAATTTTTTTTACTACTCATTTTGTGGGTGTGGCTTGGTGGGCATGGCAGGGGAAGGATACTGCAAAATCTCCATTAGCACCCCATTACAGGGGAAGGATACTGCAAAATTCCCATTTTCTCATGACAGAGCTGAGGTGGCACAGTGGTTAAATGCAGCACTGCAGGCTACTTCAGCTGACTGCAGTTCTGCAGTTTGGCTGTTCAAATCTCACCGGCTCAGGGTTGACTCAGCCTTTCATCCTTCCGAGGTGGGTAAAATGAGGACCCAGATTGTTGTTGGGGGCAATATGCTGACTCTGTAAACTGCTTAGAGAGGGCTGAAAGCCCTATGAAGTGGTATATAAGTCTAACTGCTATTGCTATTGCTATTCTCCCACTCCTGGGGGAAGGATATTGCAAAATCTCCATTCCCACCCCACTCCAGGGGAAGGATACTGCAAAATCCCCATTTTCTCCCCACTCCTGGGGAAAGGATATTGCAAAATCTCCATCCCCACCCTACTCTGGGGCCAGCCAGAGGTGGTATTTGCCGGTTCTCTCACCTATTCAAATTTCCACTACCAGTTCTCTAGACCCTGTGAGAACCTGCCTAATTTCACCCCTGATCCAAAACCTGTAACCTGGTCATTTCTAGGTCGATCTAACTTTAGAATATTTAAGATTATTTGTGGGCAATTTGATTTATCTAGGATTATTGTTTTCTTATTCTACTTAAAATGGTGTATTTCCCCCCCTCAGTCACAAAAGGATTTACTCTTTTGACATCACCTGTATGAAGTAATTCACACAACTATTGTGGTTTGGAAACAGTTTACATGAAAAAGGGGCATCATTTCTGCCTATGGCTTTTTTATATGACTTAATCTTTAGTAACCACAAATGATCACAAAAAACCCCCCTGCACAAACCAGGATGGATGGAAAAGAGATTTGTTGAGAACTAACAGATCACCTGAATTGTCCAGAGGTGCTTGTAGGAATGAATCAAAGTGCCTGTTAAATTCTCCAATAGTGAGGCTAAATGGTCTGAGTTGCAAATATCAGTATGCACCACAAGAGGAAAGAAACAGCTAAAATTGCAACCCAGAAATAATAGCACCAAGCAAGCTGTAAGGTATTTTGTCCAATCTTCAAAAACCCGAAAAATGTAAAAAAACAAAAAAAAGGGAAGGAGATGCTGGCTGATTAATGAGGAAGGTAATCTGCATTTCAAAGCCTGAAATATACTCTTGGACCTTCTGATGTCATTTGCTACAGCAGTTTAAAACCTAGTCCTTCTTGTAAATGTGCAAAACATTGAAGTAGTTCCGTAAGAAAATTGCTATAAAGTAGCATCCACTAGATGTCACCAATGTTCCACTATATAATCACCTCCAGGCCCAACCCATGTTTAAAACAGACTTCGGGCCAAGGGAAGTAGTTTGCCTCTTCAGTGGATTAGATCCTTTAATGCAACACCGTCTCTTTTCACATATAAATGATATTAAATGGATAATTGTATGAGGGTGTCCATTTTTCCCCCTATCCATTACTAACAAATATTGTAAAGGGTTCTAAAATAAATCACCACATCTGATTACAGTTACTGTAAATCCTGTGTGGTAGTGAATGTCACATACAGAGAGAAATTTGATGTTAACATTAGTCATGATTATCCACTAGACATTTCAACTTACCTAATGAGATTAACTTCAGAAGCCCCTTTGTTGAGAACTGGATTATTACAGGTATTGTAATTTCTTCGAAGACTTGATTTAAACAGAGACCCATTTTACAAAGCTTAAATATTGTCTTCATATTTCTTCCATCTCTTTTACAAGTTTATAAATGCAGACTCCTTACCCTGTGTTAATGATAGATATACCCATATTTTTATTTCATTTCTGCAACATACTTAATGCTTACAATTCTGTTTTGATTGTTGTGAAATGTGAGGAAAAATTTCCTAGAGTAATCTTAACTACATATACAATACCATTTTCTATTTGCTTTTGCAGATATTTTCATAGCATCCTTGCAGTGGAACATGTTAGAATCAGATGTGGTATTCAGCAGATTCTCACCAGTTCTGGAGAATCACTAGCGGAAATTTTGAGTAATTCAGAGAACTGGTAAATACCACCCCTGACTAGCCTTGCCCTCATCTATTCTCTGCCTCTTGATCAGGAGGAAATGGGGATTTTGTAGTATCCTTCCCCTGGAGTGGGGTGGGAATGGAGATTTTACAGTATCCTTCCCCTGCCATGCCCACCAAGCCACGATGACAGAACCGGTAGCAACATTTTTTGAATCCCACCACTGGTTAGAACATAACCTGAAAATGCTTAAATAGTTGTATAACTACTAACTCGTGAAAGAAAAGCCAAGTCATATTTCTGTTTAGGGCAAGTAAACTCAGAGATTTTAAAAGATTCTCTCAGAGTTGCAGAAAATAAGTTGGATGATCCCAGTGATTCTGAGGTTAGAAATTGAAAAATGCAGAGCTCTCTGCCAAGACCTCTGATAGTCTGCTTATGACCAAACTCATATCTACACAACCCAGCATGTAAGAGCAGTAGAGAGTTAGGAATTACAAGCCAGATAACACTGATTGAGTAGTGTTGCTACTCATGAAAAATCTTCACCTGACATAGAAACTTTTCCTAACCAATCAGGGTCAATGGAGTCCAAAAGTCAAAGATAGGTTTATAAATATCCTCACAAAGAAAATAAATTCATATTTGTCAATGTCCACGATTGCTTTTAATAGGACTTGCACCCAAACTCAGACTTGTTTTATATCTTTTGTGTAAAGTTGTCTATTATTAAAAATATAATCCTCAGGAGAGGATTATATTTATAATAACCCTTGAAAGTTAATTCTCACTGAATGAATTGGACTGTACTTCACAGTAAGCTGGTGCTGAATCATTTCCACCCTTACTTAATGATATGATTGCAGCCATATAGGGCCATCCCAAAGGTCAGTCCCATACTTGCTTACTCAGCAATAAGCTTTGTTGAATTTATGTGCAGCTTATTCCCAGGAAACCAGGGAAAGGACTGAAGCCTTAATTCACACATAAGAAACTCATCACAGATAAAGTCAAGGTTTTCAGAATCAGAACATCCAATTTTGTGTAGACAGTTTATTTATTCAGACAACAACGTTTTTCAGAAAGAAAAGTTTTTAAAGAAAAGTCTGGACAGCCTTTGGTCCAGAATGGTAAAGGATCAGCTACTTGATCAGAGGGTTGGTCAAGAAGACCTCCAAGGTTCCTTCCAACTCTACTATTCTAAATGTTTTAAAACAAAAGAAAACTGTTTTTCAAGGTGGCTGTGGTATGTTCTCAGAATTTTCTGACAAGATGCTGCCACTATTAGAGAATATAGTGGAATAGGAAGGGGATAGGGAAATGCCAAAATTACTTTCCAGTTTGCATTCCTTCAAGGTTTATTGTATCAACATTGTATTTAATTGTGTTCTTCTCAGTTTGCTCCTGGATTTTCACTAAGTAAAAAATGGAAGACAGCTTATCACTTTTCAACTAGAAAACTTCACTGTGATCTTTGAAGAGAGAGACAGAGAGACAGAAACACAGAGAGAGACAGAGAGAGAGAGACACTGAGAGAGAGCAAGAGAGAGGGAGGGAGACAGAGAGAGACAGAGAGAGACACAGAAAGAGACACACAGAGTGAGCAAGAGCGAGAGAGAGGGGGAGAATGAGAAAGAGAGAGACAGAGAGGGAGAGAGAGCAAGAGAGAGGGACGGAGAGAGAGACAGACAGAGACAGAGAGAGGGGGGAGAAAGAGACTAGCTATGGCCAGTTCCTGTAACCGTTCTTCATATGTTTTAGCCTCCAGTCCCCTAATTATCCTGGTTGCTCTTCTCTGCACTCTTTCTAGAGTCTCAACATCTTTTTTATAGTGGAGTTATTCTGGAGCATTCAGAATATAGTTATTCTGGAACATTGTATGCATGTGTATAGGATTTGCCAACTTTGTGGCCTATAGCAGCAAATAAAATCATGAATACTGCAGCATATTTTAAACTCATGGTATCATTTTCTGGGACATGTCTTTCTAGAGCAGGGGTGTCAAACTTGTGTCATCACAGCAGCATCATGTAACATATCAAGACTATTTCCCCCTTTGCTAAACCAGGTGGGGGCCCGGCATGGCAAGCACATGATGCATTCAGCCCAGGGGCCATGAGTTTGACAACCCTGTTCTAGAGTGACTGAAGCTACTTAATTGTACCAATCCAAAGCTATGGTTAGTAAAAAGGTAAACAATGAATAGAGATTCTCATGATCCATTTGTTGCTTGGACTTCTCCAGCTCATTCTATATTCTGTACATCCTCATAGCAATTGCTAAAGGATCCAAGGAGCATTTTACTTCTGTGCAAATCACAGAATATATATGGCTGCTGTTAGCTTGCAAGGCTGTATATATTTTTTGATGAGGTAATTTGCCCTGGCAAAGCTAAGTGGAATCACAGTGGATTGCACAATCAAAATTGTCCCCAGATTGGATCAAACTAGCTGTATTGCCTAGGCCTGACTGCTTCAGAAGTCTTTTCTTCATATGCAGAACACATGCCTGACGCCAAGTAGATAGGCAAAGAGAGTAAACTCGCTTCAGACCTTAGAATCAAGGTGCTGAGGTAGATAAATACAATTTTCTAAGTCAATACAACATCTCAAATTGAAATGCTACAATGGTCTGGGTCAAGGCAATGCTTTGATTCAAATCAGCACTACTTCACATAGTTCTATTAGTTTCACAAGTGAAGAAACAATGGGAACTTTCACAAGAGTGGGTTCTACGTGACAGGAACTCTCAGGTACAAAATTTGGTGCATTTCCTCTCTCTTTCTCTCTTGTAATCCCTTTGTTCAATATTTATGAGGAAGAGAACAATTTGTTAAATGCAATGTTCATGGTTTTCCTTTTTGAGTTAGTTTGCAATTTCATAACCTGAACCTTCATAGCTCTCAGCTTTAAAGTTACAAAATGTTAATCAATAGCTAAGTCATTGTCTCTGTTTCCTTATCACCCTCTGATCCTTTTGTCCCTAGATATCACTACAAATATCTCTCTCTCTCTCTCTCTCTCTCTCTCTCTCTCTCTCTCTCTCTCTCTCTCTCTCTCTCTCTCTCTCTCTCTCTCTCTCTCTCTCTCTCATTTTCTTTAGCTATTGCTGTTAAATGGTATTAAGTCACATCTCTATTGGAAAAGGGAGTGTGTTATCAAGAACAATAAAAGCCTGGGCCTTTTAAAAATGTTAAGAGATCAGGGTGAAATATGGAAGCAGTGTAGCTACTTCTTAGAAAATGAAACTGACAATTTTTAAAAATGAAATCTCCAGAAGAGCCATGGTAGTGCAATGGTTAAAATGCAGTACTTCAGGCTAACTTACTGCTCACTAAAGGAGTTTGATCCTGACCAGCTCAAGGCTGTCTCAGCTTTCCATCCTTCCAAGGTCAGTAAAATGAGGACCCAGATTGTTGGGGTCAATAGGTTGACTCTATAAACTGCTTAGAGAGAGTAGTAAAGCACTATGAAGCTGTATATGTCTAAGTGCACTTGCTATTTATTTCAAAGTCTTTTCATTTAATTTCTATTAATTTTTTTTTCTGTGAGAACATGACAAATTTGGAGCAGATTACTGTATACATTTGTGTAGGTGTTGTATGCTTGGAGGAACTCTCTCTCTCTCTCTCTCTCTCTCTCTCTCTCTCTCTCTCTCTCTCTCTCTAACTATCTATCTATCTATCTATCTATCTATCTATCTATCTATCTATCTATCTATCTATCTATCATCTATCTATCATTTATAAATTGATGATCCTCCTCACAGAGTGACTCTGGATACAAATAGGTATAAAAACATGAAAGCTATATATAAATATAATAAAAGTTAAAAACATCAATAAAATAGTGAAAATTCAAAAAGCAGGAGTTAAGACACTAACCAGCCCTCCTCTGTGGAGCCAAGTAAGTGGCAAGTCTTCAAGCACTTCCAAAAAGCAGGAGAGTGTTTTTATCTCTGAGGAGATAATAGCAACAGCATTTAGGCTTATATAAAACTCCATGGCATTTTACAACATTATCTGGGTGGTTTATTTGAGTATTTGAGTATTTGAAAATTTATTTATAGGCCGCCCTTTTCCCTGGGGGGACTCAGGGCGGCTCACAACCCAAAAGGGAGAGGGAGACAAACTTTTAACATATTTGAGTATTTGAGTATTTGAAAAATTATTTATAGGCCGCCCTTTTCCCTGGGGGGACTCAGGGCGGCTTACAACTCATGGGGAGGGGAATACAAACAATAACACATAAGAGCAATACATAATTAAAAATAGAACACAACATTCATACCATTCGGGTGGGGGTGAGTTACATTCTTTAACCCCAGGCCTGACGGGATAGCCAGATTTTAAGGGCTGTGCGGAAGGTCTGGAGGGTGGTGAGGGTATGAATCTCCACGGGGAGATCGTTCCAAAGGGTCGGAGCTACTACCGAGAAGGCTCTCCTCCGCGTGGTTGCCAGTCGACACTGACTGGCAGATGGAACTCGGAGGAGGCCTAATCTATGTGATCTAATGGGTCGCGAGGAGGTAATTGGCAGGAGGCGGTCTCTCAAGTATCCAGATCCACTACCATGAAGGGCTTTATGGGTGGTAAGTAGCACCTTGAAGCGCACCCGGAGATCAACAGGTAGCCAGCGCAGCTCGCGGAGGATAGGTGTTATGTGGGTGTACCGAGGTGCACCCACAATCGCTCGCGCGGCCGCATTCCGTTTATAAGGTTGAAGAATTATTTGCATTTGCCCCTATCATCTGGCTCCTCATTTGACCAACCTTGGATGGAAAACTGAATCAACCTTGAGTCCTGATCAAACTCCTGGTTGTGGGAAGAGTTTGCCTGCAATATTGCCTTCTGACCCCTGCACCACAGGGATCTTAATGTTCCAAAGAATGGAGACAAGGGCAGAGAAAACTTTTTTTCTGGACCCTACCATTTAAATTCTAAAACTGATGGGGTCCTTCCCTGTCTGACCAAGTGGCAGACTGATGTAAAGGAACAAAGGTGCTTCTATAGTTAATCTGGCCCTATACCATGTAGGCTTTGAAAGGTCATAACAAACACCTTGAATTCGACAAGGAAGCAAACTTTGGCATCCAAAGAAGTTCATGCAGCAGAGATGTTATATATTCTATTTTGGGGTGTGCAAGTTTGCTCATGCGGCCACATTCTGTACCAGTGGAACCTTCCATTTTTTAAGGGTAGTCATATGGTAATAGTATAGATGGGATAGGACTAGGGCTTGAGTGACCAAGTGATGAGCTTCCATAGCCAAGAAAGGGCACATGGTTAGATTAAGAATCTTAACCATAGAAGAAATCAATTTATGCAATACCACATTGAAAATAACAGGAAGCAAGAAATCAGAGTTAGAAAAGCACTTAGCAATAGCACTTAGACTGATGTACTGATTCACAGTGCTTTACAGCCCTATCTAACAGGTTTATAGAGTCAGCATATTGCCTCCCCAAAATCTGGCTCCTCATTTTACCCACCTCAGAAAGCTGGAAGGCTGAATCAACCTCGAGCGTGGTGAGAGTCGAACTGCCAAATTGCAGGCAGCGGGCAGTCAGCAGAAGTAGCCTGCAGTATTGCACTCTCACCCGTACACCACCAAGGCTCCAGAAAAGCATTCTGGAATTAGTTTACTCATTGGAAAAATAAAAAAAAGAAGGATTGAATCTGAGCATTCAAAATTGGGAAGCAATTTCTTCAAAGCTGCCAAGATATTACACAACAATTTCTTGGCTCCATGTATTAAATGAGCAAAGAAATGTTCACATGAAGTTAGGCCCTCTAAGTAGGAAGGAAAGCCTTAGCTAGCAGGTGATGAAAATTCCTGCCAATGGAGAAATGGGCCAACCAAAGTCTCCACTGAATCTTGGTGCTTTTACCAGAAAATTGGCTTTTTACTGTGTTTCCTATTGAAATGTAGCAGAGACAAAAATCAATTGACTATTTCTTGAAAAAGAGCATTCTTTTTTTTTCTCTGTCTCTCTCTGTGAACAAAGCTTGTAAATGCATTGCACATCTCTCCTTCTGGTCCTGTGCCTGCAAAGGTGACAGCTCCCTAAAAGAGTCTGCTTTCCGCTGGAGCTCTTAAATGCTCTCCCTGCTGAGCCAACAGTGAGGAAGTGAAACAAGAACAAGGGAAAATATGACACCCTGTGCTAATAGATGCAAAGCAATGGAAAACAATTTTGCCAACTAGGCAACTCAAATTAGAGTCATCTCTCAGAGGAATATTGTCGATTTGTAGCTCTTATTACAGTGTAATACTCCTTCCCTAAAAAGTTTGTGTGTGCATTTTAATGAATTCATAAAGCCCAGACTATAAAAACCCCATGGGGGGAACCTGGCAGCTCTTTAATTCAGCATTAAAACTCAACCAATGTCAATTGAATTGATTTCTGCACATCGAAATTGCATTCATTGAAAGAAAACTTCAGCCCTTGCTATTCCCCATTTCAAAGTTTGCTGTAATACAATTGGCTCCTTGAGTCAGGTTCAATTACGTGCTGGAAGTTTGCAATCGGGTGCGGTGAATGGAAGCTGTGAAATGAAGAGAGAAAAGTCTGCTAACCCGATTAAACCTTCCTTGGCAAACATTCAGGTGGATGGAGAAACCTTTCTCTAATATCACCGGAGGGCCTCTTTTGAAGTCTGCAGGGTGGCCTGATTACAGTTTTAGATTTTATTCAGGCAAAATGATGCAGTGTCCCAGTTGCCTTGAACAGAATTATCTCATTTTGTACGATGCCCATTGTTAAGTGGAGGAGATAGAAAATAAAACAGAGTTGGACAGATGTGATAATGGGGTCTAGCTCTTTGAAGCAGCAGGTGAAAGTGCTGCCATCATATTAAGACCTGGAATCCCTCATTGAAATCTCAGCTCAGGGATAATCTTCAAGGATCTTCAGCAGAGGTATCCACTGAATATAACATTAGTTTCCAATGCATCCATCCCCCCTGCCATTTCACTCACATTCCTCAATCAGTTAGGGTTAGTAGAAATTAGAATTGATATATTATTAAAATTCTTGTGTCTGTTTGATATTTTGTAATGTTCAATTGGGTGGAATGCAGTGGTGGGTTGTAGTTGGTATGCCTCAGTACGGGCATATCGGTGCCTGCTGGAAGCACTGGGTACCATTCCGATACCATGCTCCGGAGGGCCCACCACCCGCCTGAGCTCCTTACCTGTATTTGAGCTCTTTGGCACTTCAGCACACGGAGCGCATGGCACCTGAGTGACGCTCCGCCGAGCAGCTGGAGCATCGTGGAGGCATCACGGAGGCGTCACGGAGGCGTCACGGAGGTAAGGATGCGTGTGTGTGCTGCGTGTTTGTACACACATGCTGTGCAGGTGCATGTGGGGAATGACGGGCCCCGTTGCACAGTACCGGTTGAAACAGGATCTGGAACCCACCACTGGTGGAATGGTGCATCACAAAGCAATTTTTTTGAATCAACATACCTCAAATGGGCTAACCTACAGAATGCATCCAAAATCAAAGCTCCCATCACTCCCATGTGATTGAATTTTGGCAAAGTTGTGACTACATCAGAGACACCACACCCTCTGACTACCCAGAAATGCACAGGTTGCATGGCAAAGGGTGAGGACCATATCCTCACCTTCTGTCCCAACTCCCTCTGGCTCCTTGTCGGCTGACTTGACAGGATGCTTTGGAATCGAGGTTGAAATTTAAAATCTTTTAATGGTAGTGGTCTCTGATGGAAGAACAAGGGAGTGACTTGGACAATGGTGGGATTCAATTTTTTTACTACCAGTTCTGTGGGCGTGCCTTGGTGGGAGTAGTGTGGCTTGGTGGGCGTGGCAGGGGAAGGATACTGTAAAATCTTCATGTCCACCCCACTCCAGGGGAAGGTTACTGCAAAATTCCCATTCCCTCCCGATCAGCTGGGATTCAGGAGGCAGAAAATAGATAGGGGCAGGGCCAGTCAGAGGTGGTATTTACTGGTTCTCCAAACTAGTCAAAATTTCCACTCCTGGTTCTCCAGAATTGGTCAGAACCTGCTGAATACCACCTCTGGACTCAGATGACTGCTGGAAGTGTAGGACTGGCCAGTGGAGCAGAGCAGGTCATCGGTGAGTCCTCTTCCTCCTTGTAGTAACATGCCAGAACATGCAGAATTGGGGGTGGTGCAAAAAAAAAATTGCAGTTTTTCTCATTGACCATGGCTTCCTTAGTTCCTCTTACCCATAACAAAGTCAAAAGCGTTTCCCTAGATGGAGGAGGGGAGACGAGGAGGACGACGAGGCTTTATTGGAACTCTCCTGACAATCATGAGGGAAGGGGAAATGGTGCAACCCTATACTTCATGTGGAAGGATGAAGGATGCTAGATTGATAAATAGGGATGACTGGTGCTGCTAGTGATGGAAACCTGAGCCCTCTTCCTCACTGGAAGATGGAGAGAACCCTTGGTGATGCACCAGAATGGGAACGAGGGGTGCAGTTTTCCTCATAACCCTTGTTTTCCCCTACTGAGCCAAGGTGGCGCAGTGGTTAAATGCAGCACTGCAGGCTACTGCTAGATCAGCAGGTCAGCGGTTCAAATCTCACCGGCTCAGGGTTGACTCAGCCTTCCATCCTTCTGAGGTGGGTAAAATGAGGACCCAGATTGTTGGGGGCAATATGCTGACTCTCTGCAAACCGCTTAGAGAGGCCTGAAAGGCCTATGAAGCGGTATATAAGTCTACTGCTATTGCTATTGCTATTGCTACTCCAACCAGAGTGGCAGGTAGTTCTGTAGGTCAGAGGAGGAGGAGGATTCACCAGGGCTCTCCTAACAGTTGAGTGGGGGAATGGTATAAGTCTATATTATATGTGGAAACAAGAATGACCAAACATGGGTCATGGGTTGTCTAACGTCAATTAAAAATAGGGATTCACTCATCCTTTCCTCTTTCTTTCTATTCTGATAATTCCCTATATAGGGAATTATATAGGGTACTCAGTGACATGTATCAGTTTCTACACATCAACAATTTTTACACATTGTTTGAAAACTTAGAAATGGTTGAGATTCAAATCTGGTTTCCACCAGAGGATCCTCATTTTTCCTAGACCATTTGGCATGTGATTAATTAAATCCAGAACACAATGTCTGGATTTCCATAATTTCCAGAGCTATTATTTCTGAAGTCTTGGATTCTGCCTTTAAAAGAGGTTGGTAATTTCTGAACAGCTCTGACTTTAGCAATAGAAAGTTGTAACAGGCAAATTATGGAAGAGCCTGAGGGCTACTTTTATGGAAAGCTGCATTGAATTAAATGGATCCAACTGCCTACCTTAGTCTAAGGCAATTTGTTGGTTTCTGCCGTCAGTCACTCTCTTTTCAACTGAGAATTATCACAAGGCAATATAATGCAAAAAATGGCAGAATTATAAGACTAATTAAAAATATTCAGAAAATCTAGGCAAACAGAAATTTTGATAACATAAGAAGCTTGAGGGCATACATACCAGATGTGCATTCAGCTGCTGTGTCTGTCTCTGATTTGACCCATAGAATACCTACTTTCCCATATATAGTATATGCATGTAACTGGCTAGACACTAGCATATTGATGGTCAATCTCAGAGCCAGAAATACTTAGAAAAAGAAAATGAAAGGAAACAATAGGCCATTATTTTTTCCACCAATGTCTCAAACTATATATTGGTTGGGTTTAGACATTTTAAGCCTCTACAGGAGCTGAACAAGATGTCAGCACACAGCAGGAAGTGCCTTCTGTTTAATTTGTGTTAAAACTTTCTTAAAACATTTCTTTTTTCATGAGATATTTGAGCTAACAAACGAAACCTGATGCCACACTGCAGGAATACAAAAAGTACAGTCTGCAGCTTCTTTGTGGATGTTCTGAGTGGGTGACTAAAAATTGGATAATTATATGTATTTTTAAGACTTTAAAGTAGTCATTTCACCCCTTAACCTTGTCTTCTTAAAGTGTCTTCTTTGGGTATTTGTCCCTCGATTTTCCATGTTAAATCTGGTGCTACCCTTGAATTGTGCCCTCCTATCCTCTAGAACTAGGTCTATAAATGAATAGATGCTTTATGTTTAATAACATCTTTGTTTACTTCTTCCTCCTTTGTTGTCACTGAACAATCAAATAGTTGATTATAAGGTTTTCTAGGCAAGAGCTTATTTTTTTCCTAGAACCAGGCATACTGATGATGGAATAACACCAGCAACAACATTACTTTGTATGATTTTGGAGAAAGTCTGAATAGCAAAAGCATTTGTGTGATATCTATAGACAAGGTTCATTTGTAAGATATAGTCATTTTAGACCTTAAAAGTAAATACATACTGTAGGTAGATGGATAGATGGATAGATGGATAGATGGATAGATGGATAGATGGATAGATGGATAGATGGATAGATGGATAGATGGATAGATGGATAGATGGATAGATGGATAGATGGATAGATGGATAGATGGATAGATGGATAGATGGATAGATGGATAGATGGATAGATGGATAGATAGATACTCTAGATACTCTAGATGATAGATAGATAGATAGATAGATAGATAGATAGATAGATAGATAGAAAGATAGATAGATAGATATAATATATATTTAGATATGATTAGATAGATGATAAACAGATAGCTGATTAGATAGCTAGATGGACAGATAGGTATGATGGTTAGATAGATAGATGGATGCTAGGTAGGTAGGTAGGTAGGTAGATAAATCAATAAATAGATAGATACTTAGATAGATATAGATGATAGAGGATTAAATAGATAGATAGACAGACAGATGGACAGATAGATATAATGATTAGATAGGTAGATAGGTAGGTAGGCAGATGATAGATAGGTAGATAGGTAGGCAGGCAGGTAGGTAGGTAGATGGATGGTAGGTAGAAAGATAGATATTAGATAGATAGATGACAGACAGACAGACAGATGATTAGATAAATAGATGGACAGATAGGTATGATGATTAGATGATTAGATGATTAGATGATTAGATGATAGATAGATATAGATAGATAGATAGATAGATAGATAGATAGATAGATAGATAGATAGATAGATAGATAGATATAATAGACAGCAGTGATAAAGTGTTTTCATGGGAAAGTAAAAGAAGAAAGGGAAATTGGAATTCAAGAAATCTGTCAAAAACTGGTTCCCATTATTACAGGGCTAACGAGAGAGGCCTTTGTAATTTGTAAGCATTGTGAATTTACAGGCATAGCCCTCTTCCTTTGCTAGGTTTGATAAGCAAAAGGCTTGGAATAATGCACCTTGTCAAGCAGAAAGGAACAGTAAAGGAATTGTCATTATCCCATCTCCCTTTCATTCAGAGCTTGCTCCCTCCCTTCTCCCCCCACCTGCTGTATCATCAACTTTAGGCACCAGCCAAAAATAGCTGTGAAATATGGAAATGTCTCCTTCATAACACAGTGATTTTTTAAAGGGCTGTGCTATGTGAATGCAGCTGAACTCACCTTCTATCACCTCCTGCTATCTCCCCAGTAAAGCTGCTGTCTTTTGGTAAATAAGCAAAGGACAGAGACAGACTGTTCATAAGACTAAACTGATATCAAAAACCATTTTACAGTTTTGATTTAAGTTGCCCCCAAAGACATGGAAATTCACAGAGGCAGAATAAGAAGGAGCTAGGAGTTTAGCTTTCTTATCTTTCACATCCTGGCACTGGTTTGCTGAATTTGACCCCGGTGAGAGTTAGGCTAGTCTCTGGCTTTAAAAAAAAAAGTATTCAGACTGATGGAGTTAAATAAGAAAAAAATTGAATTTCTTCTAATATTCTTCCCTTTGTTTTTAATGAAGCCATTTTTCTCCTCACCAAGGCTGCTTCAGCTTTGAGAAGGCAAGCTTTGTTAGTGAGAACAGTCTAAAAGAAGCATCACTTTCTTAAAACGGCACTGTAAACATTTAGAGGAAGGAAATACATGTTGCTTTTGCTGTTTTAAACCAAAGATTGCTCCCTTCTTGCAGTCTAAATTTAAACAGTCAGTAAGGGCAATTGCAGGAAGAAATGGAAGAATTCACGTACAGGGTCTTTGTTACAGGTATCTGTAATCTCTTCAGGGAGTCTCAGTATAGTAATTATTCCATCTGGGGGCCATAAAGTTTGCAGGATTTCCTCACCTGAATTGCTTTCATTGAATGCTCAGTCCAGTTGGGAAATAACCCTGTTATATCTATAGGAGATTACGTTATCGTATCACTGATGCTGGATCAGGTTTAGTCCTCTTCTACCGTAGCATTAGGAATGAAATGTAAATTCCTGCTGCAATTTGAACCTTCTATAAAGTTATAGTTTGCAATATTAGCTGAAAGCAAATCTGCCAGGTGTTACATGAAACAAGCCACCTTTTCCTTGGATGAAACAATAGATGCTTTTTGCCATGCTTCTCTTAGCTGGCATTCATTCCTGGCACATCTGTGCATAAACCTCCTCTGCATCTTTGGCAAGGAAGAATAAAATGGACCAACTATAATTAGGGCACTTCCCCCCCCCCCCCGCCACTAACATCACAAAAGATTAGGCTTAATTCACAGCTTGATTTTGATCCAGCATTGCTAAATTATTCTACAACATCTATAGCACAGGTTAAAAATATCCCATGGGTAGTTTCTGCCTATTTGATTCTTCATTTGATTCTTCCAAATAACTTTATGAGCAGTGAAAAAAAAAGAGAGAGAAAGAAAGTTTTATCATGTTTTCCCCAAGCTTATGAAAAGTAGAGCTATTAAATCATGGTTTGTTAAGACAGTAGTTTCAAAATATCAGAGATCTTCCAGAAAAAAAAGATAATTTAACAGAATAATAGAGTCGGAAGGGACCTTGGAAGTCTTCCAGTCCAAGCAGGAGACCCTATACCATTTCAGACAAATGGCTGTCCAACCTCTTCTTAAAAAGTTCCTGGTTTGCAGCATCCACAATTTCTGGAGGCAAATCATTCCATTGATTAATTGTTCTGTCAGGAAATTTCTCATTAGTTTTGGGCTGGTTCTCTTCCTGATTAATTTGCATCCATTGCTTCTTGTCCTGCCTTCAGGTGCTTTGGAGAATAGTTTGACTCCCTCTTCTTTGTGGAAGCCCCTGAGATATCAGAACACTGCTACCATGTCACCCCTAGTCCATCTTTTCATTAAACTAGACATACCCAATGCCAGCAACCATTCTTCATTATGTTTTAGCCTCCAGTGCCCTAATCCTCTGTGTTGTTGTTCTCTGCACTCTTTTTAGAGTCTTTTTATATCATTATTCTGATATAATCTATTATTGGTCTTGAGCTAACCAGAACAGCAAGCTTGCGACATGAGAAGGATGATGTGGTTGGCCCCAATCTTCTCTAATGGTAGCCCACGTGTTTATTTTTCACTCTGATCTACTGCAAAAAATCCATTTCCTTCCATAATATTTGAGAATTGATGGTAGTCAGGAGAGATTTCTGGTGAGCACCATGGCAAGTTAAACATCCCTGCCAAAGTGGGATGACTACAGTGGTGTCAATACCTGGATGCTGGATTCTAGCCAATGAAAACTCTCTGGAGAAATTGCACTATGGGAAGCCACTCCTCATGCATAGATCTCAGAAGTTGAAGTTTGTAGTTGATTTATGAATTGAACAGCTGGGAATTGAGTGATGATACTTAAGCTCACTGCCAGCCTTCCGAGTAACACATCCCCCAAAAGCAGAACTTCGAAGCAGGTAGATTCCTCAAAGAACATGTTTTTTGGATACTTCATATCAGCATAGCTAGTGAAAACCAACTATAAAAGTTCTGGTTTTTAGCCTAATTAAAAGAGCAAATGTTTCCCTCCCCAGATGTTTCTGGTCACATTGTCCAATAAAAGTAGCTGGCAGGGTGCTTGCTCACTCCTCTCCTCCTTCAACTGCCACCTGTTGGGATGACCTTGGGTCCCACAAGAATACTTTTTGTTTTGACTATTAACCAGTCTATCTACTTCCCCCTCCCTTCCCACTTCAGAATTTGTGGCAACTATGAGGCAGCAAAAGATGGCTTCTGCCAGGTTAACTTCAGAGTTGGTACTTACACTCATAACACAGTCTTTTATGGACAAATTTTTTGATCAAGTTCATTTCTTAATCACCTTTGGAATTATTTATTGCTTTGATGCTTAAGACCTTTTGGAATGGCAAGTTTTTATTGTGCGATTCTCTTTCTCTTTAGAGAAAGAAGTTTTAAATGTGATTTTAAGGATTTTGAAAAATATTGTTTTGAGGGAACAAACAGAAAAAGGGAACTTAGAATGTTGCGTTTGGAAAGTTAGAATAGCTTAAGGGTTCATTTTTATTTAATTATTTGAAATTAATTATAAAAATCCTTCCTATGGGAAACTGTCATTGTTTGGGTTCTTTGAAGAAAAACAAACATAATAGGATTGGACTTTGAAGGTTGGACATGAGGGGAAACTAGAACAAAGTAAACATTTCAATTAAATGAAAAGAATACTTAAATTTGACTTGTTAACATAGAATGGAAAATAATACTTTAACAGTGGATGTTTTAAAGCTTAATTTTGAACAATGACTCAATTAATTTTAAGATTGTCTGTCCATTGATAGTATCCATATTAATAATGTCACAAAAGAAGAGCAAGCTATACTGGATGAGACTGAAATTGATTTGAATGTGGATTTATATATGACAAGCTAGAAGAATGATATGGAAAAATATAATATACTGGACATACATATAAAACCAATTGATGTCTTAATACTTACATGACATACAAGTAATAAACCAGAAGAGTGATTTGGATAACTTTTTTTTACTGGATGTGCAAAGAGAGTCTTAAAGTTTTGGAGAATTTTCAGAGAAGACAAAAATAATGAAAAGAAATCAAGTTCTTAGACATTATTTGAAGGGATTAAAAAGTAAGATTGTTAAAAGTACAGGGAAAGAATATATAGTTGGCTTGTTTGATCAAGGTTAAAAAGATATGATGTTCTTTCTGATAACCTTTAATGGACTTTTGCTGATAAGGAATGAGGGATGAGGTTTCTGCATTTTATTTATTGTTGAGAGATGAGATATGATATGAACAAAGTATCTGCTGTATTTTAAGAGATGGCGATAAGTTGTTAAAATTGTAAAGGAGAATATTTTTGCCTATACTTTCTTTTTTCTTTTTCCATTTCTACACTTTTTCTTTTCTTTTTTCTTTTTATACTTTTTCGGAGTTTGCATTTTTTTTCCTATTTGTAATAAAATTACTACAAAAAAGGGATAATTTGTGGCAGTATGAAGCTAACTGATAGAGTGTCCACTTTATTGACAATATGATGATCAGTCTTTTGATAATCTCTAGGTGGAGTTGGGGAAAGTTTGTTTCCCTGAAATCCTAGAGATGCACATCAGACTAGACAATACTGAGTTAGAGAAATGGAAATGTGACCAGGGATAAGATGTTTTCCGGATTCTTAAACTGCAAAAGTAATTCCTTTAAACTATTCTTCAGAAAGCCTCTGATCCATAGGAGGGCATTAGACTAATAATCTATGAATTTCATTCAGGCTGTGTGCAACAGCATTCTGCCTGTACTCTAGTACACATTAGCAGATTTAAACAATTGTGAAAGTGAAACAATTTTTTTTTTACTCAGGAAACATGCAGGAGAGTATTAGTTTTAACTGGAGCTACAGTACAAACATTTGTCCAATCAATTGGCTTGATCCACTTCAAAAGCATGTATGAAAATGGAAGTCACATACATTTAAACTCATTAAGCCATACACATTGAAGCCCCAGGGTATATAGATTCTGCAGCTGAAGCTTTAAGTAGGACTGCAGCACATAACTAAGAAGTTTCTTTTATTGGGGGAACAAAGCTGTCTATGGAGATATACACTTTTAATTGCCTAGAGGAAAAAAGAAACACAAACAGTATAAAGGTGGGACTTAAGATAAATCTTGGGTAGAGAAATAATGAATCAGTAGGCGTTGCTGTTCCTGCTGAGCACAGCCAGATTTGTCACCCCATGGGTTGTCTCTTTTCATATGCAGTTCCAAAACACACATGCACTTTTAGGAATATAGAGTGAAGATGTATGTAGGGCAAAGTCAGTAGTGAATGCAAAGGATTTTTTTTCAATGATTTTTTTTCACACTCTCAGTCTTAATTTTTCAGAAAAACTGATACTTCTCTATACACCAGAAAGCGGAATAGGAATATTTGTAATTACAAAGCTAAAGGTGGTGGAAAAATGTCATAGGAGAAATACCCCCTTCTTGCCCACCTATTATCATTTTTTTTCCTTGCACTATACAATAAATGCTACAACATGGTAAAAGAGTTGCAAATGGCAAAAACGTGGACGAAGGCAGCATGACAACAATGACATCAAGTGCTTAAAAGTCTAAAGCAGAACTATCAAACTCCTGGCTTGCGGACCAGATGTGTTCACATGCTTTCCACGCCCATGCCTGGTTTACTGAAGGGAAAAAAGTCTCGATACATCATGTGACATGACTGTGACAACGTGAGTTTGATACCCCTGGTCTAAAGAAACGACTTGTGTCTGTGGCTTTCACGTTCCCCAGAGTGTTTTTCAAATAAATCATCACAACTAAAAAGGCCCTGTTCACTTCTCATTGATCACATAGAGATGTTGTGTTATGACAGCATTGAAAAAATGACTTATGACTGTTTTTCACACTTACGACTGTTGCAGCATCCCTATGGTCACATGATCAAAATTCAGAGTTTTGTTCATACTTACGACAATTGCAGTATCCCGGAAGGTCACCTTTTGCGACCCTCTGACAAGCAAAGTCAATGGGAGAACCAGATTCATTTAACAACCAATGTTGCTAACTTGCAGCGATTCACTTAACAATTGTGGCAAGAAAGGTTGTAAAATGGGACAAAACTCACTGAACAACTGCCTTATTTAGCAACAGAAATTTTGGGCTCAGTTGTAGTCGTAACTTGAGGACTACCTGGACCTTGACATGGAGGAAGCATCTTGATAGGGCTTGCCATCTATTCACAGTGCTGAGGAAGGATTAGGGTTAGGGTTAGTGCTTCCTCAGTGCTGAGGAAGGTTAATGTCAGAATAGGCAAGCTATGTAGGTCTTTGAAGGGAAACACCAGGGTTCCAATTTGTGCCTGGAAACAGACCAGAAGCAAACTGAGTGCCAGTACAGCGCAATATGTTAAGTGGTTCAAGTCAGTTGCCTGGCAATTGTCCTGATTGCATTTCAAAGAGATTCATATGTCAAATGCACCTGAGTTCTCTGAACTGGATATGAACTCATCTAGCTTATCGTGGTGAGGCTATTTTTGATCATGAAAGGCCCAGGGAGAGACAAATCTGCCAAGTTCACTTTTACTTTGTTGCTAATGTGTTCATTCTACCCTTTTTAGGAACATTGTGCTTCTTTCTTTGCAACCAGAAGTCCGCATGAAAATGCTTGTAGGTTTTTGCATTATTTGAAGTGCATATTTCAGAACGACAGTGTTAGTGTATATTTGGCATTCTTGCTCTGTACAAATCTAGTTTTAGTCTTGCCTTTTCCTGTCTTTCTTGTAGTATGTCGAGATGGTGTGCACCTACTTCTCCAAACTCTTCCCTACAATGATCTAGTAAAGTAGGCCAGCTTCAGAGAAGATGAAGTCATTGATGTGGTCCCATGGTCCTGAGAGAGAACACAAATGTGAGACTTGAAAGAGACTTTGTCTAGTGCAACGTAGGAAGCTGCTGAAATACATTCCATACTGTTCTAGTCCATATGTGTCTTATGAAACTGCATATGAAAAGAAACAACCCATAGAATGACAAATCCAGCTGTCCTGAAAACAGCAAAGGACCAGTCCGAGGTGCCTCTGCTAACAAAAATGGAACTTGGGAGAGTCATATGCGAGATCAGGAGCTGGTTTTCGCTGGCAGAGCACTCGGGCCACCACAGGAGCCCCGAACATGAGTGATATCAAGCTGGCCATGCCCATTCTGTCCCCCCCACCCCCCAAGCTTGAACACAACCCTGATGCGGCCCTCAATGAAATCGAGTTTGACACCGCTGGCTTAAAGGAATGTAGGTGAAAAAAAGTATCCACTTTTTTTCCCAGTAGGCATGAGACTATCAAATACTGAGGCTGACACTATTGGGTATCTGTTGTGGCCCAGCAGGAGCCATTGGAGCTGCCGATGGACTCTGATAGCGAGTGACCCTATGAATCGGCTTTGGAAGATGTGGAGGGCCCTGGGCAGGGTTCAGACTCCAAGCAGGAACCAGAGAGGCTGGTTGGCCACCAGGAGGCTCCTGGGGCATGGAGCAGTGGTGAAGATCAAAGGGAGTTTGTCCCTGACGTCAGGCACTGGAGCAGTGGTGAAGATCAAAGGGAGTTTGTCCCTGACGTCAGGCACTGGAGCAGTGGTGAAGATCAAAGGGAGTTTGTCCCTGATGCCAGGCAGAGAAGGGCGGAGAAACAGAGGCAGCAATTATGGAGACAGACTCATAAGAGATAATCAAGCCCAGGTGGTTGTGGCTTGGCTCCTCCCAAGAGAGTATATAAGAAGAGACTTTGGGAGGAGACCTTTTGCAGGACACAACCCTTCATACCAAGCTGGAGAAGCTCTTGTGTGTATTGTATCTCTTATCTTTGGGAATCTGGGTTGCTGCCAACATCTTGCCTGTGAGTAATTACTGTGAATAAAGCGTGGCTAACAGTAAGCCTGTGTCGGCGTGAATTACCAGACGGAGGGGGGTCAGAATAGTATCCCTCTGAACCGACACCCATCAGTTTCTGCCATTCTGATTTGGACCATGTTAGTTACCCAATCCCAACCTTGAGATGACACAGTTTAGTTTGTAATAGGCACATCCCTCAGAGGATGCCCTGTTGGAAGCTATGAAGTAACTCAGTCAAACAGCGGCAGAATATATCAGTAAAATTGAGTTTATCATAAATTAGAGCATTTAGACATTAACACTGGAAAGAAAAATGTGTTTATTTATTTAATTTCATTTTTTGGGTGGGTGGATGTCTTTTTTCTCCTTTCAATCACATCAAGATGCACACATCAAGCATCTTGAAGAGGGGTTCTGGTGAAAAGTATTTTAAATTTTTGAATGCAAAGGGTATTTTGTGCATGCTTTTTTTTGTTCAGGAAAGCATGAAAGAGCAGGAACTAAGTAAGAGAGAAGGGTGTTTGAAAACTGCTTTTGAGTGTCAAAGACATAGGTCTAAATATGTGAAGGGCTCAATTTCATAGAACATGAAGAAAAGTAGAAGAGAAACAGCAGTAGTAGTGGGAGAAGTCTAGAGGTTTATGTAGATAGCATGGAACTCTTTCTACCAGTTTAATTTAGGTAATCTCCCAAAAATGTTATGTGTAGAATATAAATGTGACTACTTTGAAAGCATAGGGTTTTATACCCAATGAGTCTGTCCCCACACCTTATACTTTAGTCATGTCCTGGACACAGAACTTCTACATATAAACAGCATTCATTAGATTAATCAGTATCTGGATGCACAACTACACCTGCCTATTATATAAAATTCTATAGGTCTTGGCCATCCAGATTGGAAAAAAGGATAGTATGTAAATAACATTAATCCACCAGCAGAAAGACATATGAAAGTTAGGTTCAATATGGTTCAATTCAAATCAATGGTCCATTTTCTTTTGTTGTTTTTCCTAAGCGATATCAATGTATGCAGGAAGCAGTTTTAAATCTACATGTTAGAACTAATGCAGTAGTTTAAGCGAAGGGATTACAAAAAGCAATTGCTTCCCAGTCTAATCGTTGCTTATTTTAACTCTCTGAAGCAGAAGGATTGATAGCACTTGTGATTTTTATTTAATAGTGATCAATTTAAATGGTCTGCCTTAAAACAAAAAGGAGGGTTAATGAAGGTAGAGACTTTACATTAAATAGATCAGAGCATCTCCGAGTTCCATGCTAACGGCAAACAGATCGATGGCAACTTTGAGGTGTAATTGGAAATGTAAGAAAACTGAAAAATAGCCCTAGAATGCAAAGAGTAATAATACTCATTGCTCACTCACAGCACAACCTAGCTACACTGACATAGCTGAATTTTAGCTGCTATAGTCACATGCAAAAGTTTAGCAACTTGGGGTCAAATTGTATGTTTCAAGGAATCCTCAGGTGAATAGAAGTCAGGGGTGGGTTCCCGATCCCGTTGAACTGGAATGGTGCAACGGGGCTCGGCATCCCCCACATACATGTGCGCAGTGCATACAGCGCACATGTGTCTTTATCTCCATGCCACTTCCATGACACCTCCGCAACGCTCCAACTGCTCAGAGGAGCGTTGCACAGGTGCCGTATGCTCGGTGCACATGCACGAAAGCACTGAAGAGCTCAAATACAGGTAAGGAGCTCGGGTGGGCGGGTGGGCCCTCTGGAGCATCGTACTGGAATGGTACCTGGTGCTCCCAGCAGGCACCGGTACTCCCGTACCGGGGCATACCACCTGCAACCCACCACTGCTAGAAGTTGACCAATGTTCCCATAGCATAAAATTAAACAAGACATCCTTCTGCAAATTTCAATGTGTACCTACTTTTCATCAATGATAGGAAATTAGCTTCTGAGATATATTGTTATTTAGCTGAATTCATTCTTCCCTGTACTGGTGGAATATTTCTTGTGCCATGGTAGCTAGGGAACCCCAAAGCATAACAGAGTTATCAATGTACTTAACAGTTGATATGATACTGTTTTTTCCAAATATTTTTTCATCTTTTTTATCAAGCATATGCTTATGGCTGAAAGTTCAGTTTTAGATTCTTTAATTCAAAACACTGTGTTGCAAAAAAAAAATCAGATTAATTGAGATTTGCTTTTGCAAACTTCAAACGATAACTTTTATTTTAACAGAGAAGAGGTTTCCATCTCACAACTCTCCCATGTAGATCATAGTCGTGCTGGGAAATTGTTGTACTGTTAACCTGTAGCTAACCACTCCAGAGGCGGCTAGAATTTGCAGTTGGCCATCTGTTGTAGCCTCCAGGTTCTGTTTTGTACATTTGACCAATTTGGGGGCAGTTCTTGCAGAGATTTGTTATGTCCTGCTTGTCACTTCTGTTTCTTAATCTGTTTTCTTACAGTTATCACTGATATTTAGGAGCATTTAAAGATTCATTAATAGGAAAAATAAATGGGAGGGTATCCATATTTCTACTCCTGTCATATTCACTTTTTGAGTCTGTAAGAAAGAGTTCATAAATGGTAAGTATACATTCAAACTGGCAAAAAGATACCACATTTAAATCTGTACCGTGTACAGTTTGTATCAGAAAGCAAGTCAAAGTTAGCCCAACAGGCAGAAACCCAAATTCACTCATGGAATGACTTTGGTGCACACACATACTGTGTATGTGTGCTATAACTACCACTACTTTTGTCTGTAGCTGACAAAGGTGGATCTGCAATGAAAATAGTCAAAAAATGTCACCTTTCTTACGAATTCATTTATAACAATGTTGTTGAAATATTTATGACAGAGAGACATGGGAACAAGGTCAACCAATGAATAGGCATAGCAACTAAGTCAGCCAATGGGAGCTTAAACAGATCTGACTCTGTGCAAAGAATTGAAACAGAAACTTAAGCAGTCTGCTGCTTAGAGAAGTAAACTAGCAATCTGTCTGGGCTTGTCTGCTGAAATGAAACTGCTTGTGTTTGCCTGTAACTCTCCTGCCTTGTGTTTACTTGGAAGAACCACCTGTTAGTATTGTACATTTATTCATCTATTCTTATGTATATAAATAAGTTAATGAATCCTGCTGCATCAGTTATCTGTGTATGTTTCTGGATTTGAATTTATGCAACAAACTCTGGCAAATGTTTGTATACCAGATTTAAATCTGTAAAATAACTCTCCTGGAGTCAATGCTTTAACAGTAGATAAAGTACTTTGTTTACCACACTTCTTGAAGCTTGATAATAAAACTAAGCTATAACTATTGACAGATACACTTGTTTCCCTCCCCCTTCCTTAATTAGCCATTTATTCTTTGGCCTGTGTTCATTGCACTAACATAAACCAAAATGTAATAAAATATTGATCAAAAAGGTCCCAAGAAAGATAGAACCCCAAGCACACATTTTAATATGCTAAAAAACCCAAAAGCATTTAATACCACTAAAATATTTTAAAAGGGCTTAGAAAGCACATCAGAGCAGAAGGATTAAAAGTCTTTTTGAAGCCTTCCCCCTGCCATTCTTCTATCTTGCTTGCCTATTTGAAAATACCCAAAATGGTACCACTTAAATTTTTCTTGTGAAGAAGTTCTAGGGCTCACACATCACTGCCAAATATGCCCTGCCTAGTGATAGGATGCCAAGCAAGACTTCTTGCAATGATTCTGATTGCAGATAAAAATAGGCCTTTATATATCCTTTAGGTCAGACACTCTGACATAAAACTAGGGCACAGATAGCTGAATTTTCACTAAAGATATTGATTTTTCTTCCCTTGGCTTTGCTTCCCTTGGCACTCACTATGGATGACTATAGTAGAGGTGGGTTGCTGCCGGTTTGGCCCAGATCAGCCGAACCAGTAGTAGCAGTGGTGGGAGGCTCCGCCCACTCATCCAGAAGCTTCTGCGCATGTGCAGAAGTGTCGCGGGAGCATACGGGGGAGCACGTCCGAACTGTTAGTAACAAAATTGGATACCCACTGCTGAACTGTATCCGCATTAACACTCTATATTAATGGTTCATTATTCATTCATTTTATATTAAATAAGATAAATGCTGGCATTTCCTCAGAAGAGGACAGTGGAAAAGCATCTTGTTTTCAATAGCTAGCAAATAAAACAATAGTCATGTTTTGGGGATACACAATTTCTAGCAACAGTGCTTTTATAGGTATTTCTAGATCTTATGTACCTGTCAATCCTCAGCCATTAGGATAAGAAGTCATCTGGACTGGAAGATCTCATGGGTGTATGTAACTGAGCATTTCCCCAAGATATTTAATTTTCAGTGGCATCTCTAGCTTTGTTTAGGCATTGCTAAAGGGCTTAATCTCACCTAATAAGCATTAAGGATAAGACCCGATTCTTCAAAGAAGGCTGAGAAGTTTAATAAATGAACACGTCTGCACTGAATGCGTTTTTATATATGTGGTTGCACCATGCATGTCTTCATGCAAGCCTGTACCCTAGATTGTTTGGCTTCCTTCTCAGCCAAAACCTACATTTTATTCTTTGTTTCTCTCTCTCTTTCTGCTTTTCAAGCAATCTCTAATGAATCTGTGATGAGTATTTCATACAGCTAATGACAAATAGGTATGGAAATTTTCATTTTGGTATAATGCTTTTGAGCAAGAATGAACAACATGTGACTTCTTCATTTATCATTAAACTTCAGTTCCCATCAGCCCTAACTAGTAGCCTGGGTCAATAGTAAGAAGTGATGGTACTTGTAATCCAACAACATCTAAAGGACTTATGTTGCCCATTCCTGCTTCAGAGAGGTAAACATTTCTGCAATTATAGATTCCTGTGAGTGTTTGGGCCAAGGTGTCAACTTTAGGCACTTGTAATACTTATTTCAAAGAAAAGGCAAATGTTATAAAAGCTTTCTGTTCTTCAACAGTTCAGATTAAAAATTGCAAAGATTTTTTAAAATTTACTTCAGTCCCTTTAATCCATCAACCACCTCCCAAGTTTATTTCTCTAAAATTCCATAAACAGTATTTACTTAGGAAGGTTGATAATGGCAGCAGTGATACTTCTCAAAACAAAAAGATTTGCCCTCTTGGTTATGTAATATATATTTATTTGCTTTAGCTAATTTTCACACTCAGTGCATAAGATAAAGGTTACCCTCACACATATGTGCTAGTTGTTCCTGACTCTAGGGGACAGTGCTTATCTCCGTTTCAAAGCCGAAGAGCCGACACTGTCCGAAGACTTCTCTGTGATTATGTGGCTGACATGACTAAAGCTGAAGGTGCATGGAATGTTGTTACCTTCCCACCAAAGTTGGTTCCTATTTTTCTACTTGCATTTTTACATGCTTTTGAACTGCTAGGTTGGCAGAAGCTGGGACAAGTAACGGGAGCTCACTCTGTTATGCAGTGCTAGGGATTTGAACTGCCAATCTGCCAACCTTTCTGATTGACGAGCTTAGCATCTTAGCCACTAAGCCACTATGTCCCTTACTCAGTACATATGAGTATTTATTATTTATTTATTCATTCATTCATTTATTAAACTTGTTCACCGACCATCTCACCGTGAGGTAACTCTGGACAGCTTACACTTCAGTGTCTCAGAATTTGGCCCTTACAGGCTTTCTTTGAATTTTTTTTAAAAAATATTCTTCTATAAATATCTTTTGTTGATTGCACTACATTTCTTTCCAGCTACTTTTAAAGATCCCAAACAGTTGTCTATAATCTTCTCATGGGTTTGTTTCACTTATTGCCTTACCAGGTGGTTACATTCTTCACCTACTCCTTAAATATATTTCCCAGTTTCGCATTCTCATTCAACATGATTTTATGGAAGTATTTAATATTCCATTCTCTTACTGTATCACCTGATACGGTATACAAGAATACAATTGTTTAGGGGTCAGGCTTAGAACTGATCCTTTTATAAAGACATGAAAATACATTGTAAAAATATCATTTAAGAAAAGAAAGAAGAAAATAAATGTCTCTCAATAAATTGCAATATCCGTGCAAGGAAAGTTTTTTTTTAAAGTTATTATCCATGCAAACATGCTCTTGAAACGTAATTTTAAAAAGGCTAAATTTTGCATTGTTCTAGAGGGAAGGAACATGGTCCTTTATACTGGATCTATCCCTTTGGTTTTGTGAAAATATTTCTGAAAATATGTTTTCCCAAATATTAAGCCTTCTCTGAGAATAACATTTTGATGGAATCTGGGCATAGTATTATTACTTAGTAAGTCCACACCTGGAATACAGCATCCAATTTTAGTCACCACATTACTAAAACATGTTGAGACTTTTGAAAAAGTACAGAGAAGAGCAACTAGGATGATTAAAGATCTGCAGACTAAAACATATGAAGAACTATTTCAGGAACTGGCTATAGGTTTGTTGTTATTGTTAGTTGCGAAGTTGTGTCCGACCCATCACAAACCCATGGACAACGTTCCTCCAGGCTTTCCTGTCCTCTACCATCCTCTGGCGTCCATGTCAGCTCACGCCTATTGCTTTGGGGACTCCATCCTGCCACTTCATTCTCTGTCGTTGCTTCTTCTTTTGCCTTTCCCAGCATTAGGCTCTTCCCCAGTGAGTCCTTCCTTCTCATTTGGTGACCATGGCTAGTCTAGAGAAAAGAAGGACTAGGGGTGACATAATAACCTTATTCCAATATTTGAGGGGGCTTCTACAAAGAACAGGGGTGGGGGTCAATTTATTTTCCAAAGCACCAGAAGGCAAGATAAGAGACAATGGATGGACACTAATTTAAGGAGAGAAACAACCTGGAAATAAGGACAAACTTCCTAGCAGTGTGAACAATTAACCAGTGAAACAGCTTGTCTTGAGAAGTTCAGGTTTTTAAGAAGAGACTGGAAAACCACTTGTCACCAATTGTATAGGGTCTCCTGCTTGAGCAGAGGGTTGGTTCCTTCCAGCTCTATTCTGATTGTCTATATTTCTATGGAAAAATATAATTTTACCATTGAAGATCCATAATAATAGGATAGAATTTTGGCTCCCTGCTTTATCCTTAAACCCGGTTACTATGTTTATTCTCTCTGTTAATTAATTATTGGTTTGGGGATAAAATCCTAGATTTACAATTATGCAACAAATCAGAAACCCGGTACGTGTTCCAGCAAATTTAAACAAAGCTGAAGATGCAGCATTAACATGTCTGTGGTAGAATCAAAATGCCAGGAATGCCTTGGACGAATCCTCTATGCTGGGTCTGCTACTTGAAAAGCTGATCCTGGGAACTCTCCAGAGTACTGACCTGGTCAGAAAAAATAATCCATTAGAAAGACTCCGTGGGTATATAGACAAACAAGCCCTTCAAATTAACCAGACAGTTTAGATCTCTCTTTAATCAATATCTCCTCACAGGCACCTGCAAATATTTGATTATCTAACAAATTTACTTTAAACGTCCCTTGTGGGATATGGAGTTTCATTTTGCTTTGCCTCAGTAAATAAGGGGGCGGAGGGGGTTGCTTACTATTTGCAGAGCAGTGATGAGTGCCTATTCTGGACAAACACAGCTTGTGGAGAAATTCTTTGTCAAGCTTCCGGGTGCCCTTGTTGCTAGGCAACAGGAAAAGCTACAGTAATATTGCCTGAGTGTTGCAGAATAGAGTATTAATCCCACTGTCAACTGCTCTGGGTGACAGCCAGGAGTCTTCAGGGAAACAGACTAGGTTACATTGATGTTAATATTAGGGGTGTCTGGGTGTACACAGTCCTGAAACTGCTTCCGGGATTAAATTTGGGGACTAGCCTTCAGCAGAAAGCCTTGATTTCCAGGCACTTTAAAACTTGTAGATAAATTGTATACTATATATCTCTGTTGAAAACTAAAAAAAAAATCACGGCCCATTATTCTTTCTAGGTACATTTTAGCATTATAATTCTGTGATAGAATTTGTAACTTGCCAATTTCATATTTCCACCTTGTCCCTCAGCTACCTGAAATCTCTGTTTTAAAAAAAAAAACATTTTTCTGGTGAAGTAATTGTTACTTATCACTGCTAGACTATGTGCATAGTTATAGATTCCTTTTTCCTGGCCAAAAGTCTCATTAATGTTCCTGGGTATTTATTTATTTATTTATTTATTTATTTATTTATTTATTTATTTATTTATTTATTTATTTATTCATTCTTAATATTTATACAAATGTTTATATTTTATTATTATAAGTTGCCCAGAGTTACCTGTTGTGGCCCATCAGCAGCAGATTTGGACAGTGAAGAGGTTGGGGAGGAACAGGGGCCAGTCCTGGAGTCTGGGGAAGGCTCTGATGAGGGCTCTGTATCGGAGGCAGAGAGGGGGCAAGAGCTGTATGCCAGTTATCATCTTCCTTCAGAGTCAGACATCAGTGAGGCAGATGAACAGCAGAAACCTGTTCCCAGCGTGTGCATGCCAGTGGTGGGTTCCAGCTGCCGCTACTGCCGGTTCGCTCAGGGACACAACATACGCACATGTGCTTGATGCTTACTGTGTGCGCATGCACAGTACAACAAAATTGTTCTGTGCATACACAGAAGAAAAGAACGAGATGGCAGTGCTGTAGGAGAACAGGTTTGGGAGCATGGCAGGCCTGGGTTGCTGCCGGTTCCAGTGACCCAGGCTGCCAAGTTATCACCGATTCGGCCGAACCGGTCCAAACCAGTAGGAACCCACCTCTGGTACATGCGCAGAGCTGCCAGACAAAGGGAACAATTAAAGAGCAGGGGTCAACTTCGAAGTAAGGCCACAGGTGGATGATGAATGGCCCCTCCCAGAGGAAATAAAAGAGGAGAGAAAGGGGAAAGGAGTTTGCAGGAGACAATTAGTTTAATTGGTTAGTGACTCTCCGAGACTCCTTGCCAAGTTGTGCAACTCTGCAAGCCAGATAGGTGTGTGACCGTAAACCCTCCTTTGAAAGATTTTGGCTATGAATGAGCAGAATTCATTATAAATTAATAAAAGGGATTTTTGCTGGGACAAGGAGTCTGTGTCATGCTTTTAGGAAGCATAGGTCAGAATATTACCCTGTGGTAAGATGGGAGGCCAATAAATTTTATAAATATATAAGTAAATAAATATAAATTACCAAATAAATAGACAAATGAATTTAAAATAAATATGGGACTTCATCTTGGTTTGGGACCAAGATGGCAGATTCACACTCATAGAAACATTATATTTCTAATGATCTCCAAATGATAACTTAATTCAATACAAATGTAGAGACCAAACTATATTAAACTAGCCCAAAATATTACCTAATCTCCAACAGTGTCCCTTCTCTATGTTTTCCATTTTGAGGGAATTAGCCTCAGCCCAGAGATACTTCTCATCCTCTTCCATTGTCTCCATGAAGCATCCCAACAATGTAACAAAATACTGTATGTATTTTGATGTATTTTATTTTGATGTATTTCATTTTGATGTATTTTATTTTGGTAACTGCTAACATTTTCTCTTTTCCTTCTTGGTAAGCATTGACTCCTTTAGTGGTGCTTGCTCAGCACAGTATCTTGATTCATTAATAGACCATAGCAACACCATAAAATTATAATTTCCAAGTTTTTTCAGGAGGGAAACAAAATAAACAGTGACAGTTAAACTGGTAGAAAACAAAATTATTAGATTACTTCTAGATGTTACCTTTTGACCTTTCAGAGATGGAAATGCTGCTGGGGAAAAGATAGTTCCCAATGGAGTGATACTTGTAACTATAGAAGACAACAAGCCACAGAGAACATTGGACTAGTATTTTGGGATCGTAACTGGCTGAGGAAGTTGCCAAAAATTGGACTGCCATCAATGGCTATCGAATGGCACTGTCTACATTCAAAGAGGGCATCTGCATCTAAGTATAGCAAAAATGACAAATGTGTTAGAAGACAGTGTTGCACTCAAAGAACCCCCAGTTCCACATGCTCTATGCAAAACAGTAGAAGCTGAACTAAAATTGAAAGAAAGCTGTCAAAAGTTGTTTGAGCCCATGGACTGCACCAGTGTTTTCTCTAGCTAAAAAATGTGGAACAGTTCAAATCTGTGGGGATTTAAAAGCTGTCTTGTCTTTTATTACAGGGACATGAATTAAGACATTTGTCTAATCTTGTTGGTGGCCAACATTTTAGCAAAATGGACTTAGTTGAAGTTCATTTATGGTTCAAAACAGAGGAGAATTCCAAGGTGTTTTTCATCATAAAAACAAATGCATGATTATAACATTATGTCTAGTTTGTTTCTTGCGTGGATCAGTAGCAATGAGTTGGCATACAGCCATAGTTCAGGTTGTTCAAAACTGTCCAGGTACCCAATTCTATTTAAAAAACATCATTGTCACTGATACGTATGGCCTCAAAGCATAATGCAGCAATTGTGGGTTTTTATACACCTGATATTGCAGTCAAACTTTGATACATGAATCATATACAATTGTGTAGGGAAAATTGAAGCAGTTGCAAATGCCCCAGGATGTATCCGAAATGTTGGCCTTTTTACAGCTTGTTAATTATTAAAACACATACTTGCCAAATGAAGCCATCATGTTCCACCTGTTGGACTCTTCAGTACAATGCAAGAAGACGTAGCAGTGGACAAAAAATGGGGAAAAATCTTTCACAGTAAGAAAGAAAATAGTGACATCAGACCTGTGCTCCCATGTGACAATCCCAAGTTACCAGTGAAGTTGGCTTGAAATGCCTCACATTATGCTATTATGTCACATATTGTGAAAGATGGAGGTGAACACTTGATCTTTTGATTACACAGCTGCAAAGAAAAAAATGTGCGTAAATTGATAGGGAATCACTGAACTTGATTAGTTTCAACCAGAGACTGTACAAAAGGGAGTTTATTTCCAACCCTTATCATCACTATCTAATGCCTATCGTCATTACACCAAAAATGATTGAAGCTGCTTGAATGCAGCTTTGGACTTTCTACTTGAAGGACAAAACACAAAATAGATTTCCAAAGGATGTATACTCCTATTAATCTAGAGACACTGTCCCATTTACTTCTAGAAGATAAAAAAAATCAGAGAAATACAAACCTAATTTGAGGAGAAGCGTTAGAAATATCAAGGAAAGAATTCACATTGCAGATATTTCTCTTGACAGCAAGAGAAAAGATCAGATGTATCAAAATCCTTGTTTGTAATGATAGACATTTAACATTTACTTATTAAAATCTACAGAATCTAGGTTTCTAAATACAGTAAGGTCAGTTTCATGGCAGTGCATTAATGAATTGCAGGTGATTGGTTAAGCTTACCTGTGATCTTGATATGCTTGCTTGATTACTTTCATCTGTCTATATCAGTGTTTCTCAACCTTGGCCACTTGAAGATGTCTGGACTTCAACTCCCAGAATTCCCCAGCCAGCATTCGCTGGCTGGGGAATTCTGGGAATTGAAGTCCAGACATCTTCAAGTGACCAAGGTTGAGAAACACTGGTCTATATACTGCACACTGTTTTCTGTGGGCTCACTAGAGGTTCAGTAAAGCAAGTAAGAAAAGCTACTATTTGTCAAGAAAAACTATGTATCCCTCAGTCTGCCTGCCTGTCTGTCTCTGTCAGTCTCTTTGTCTCTCTGTATCTGGATGTCTGTCTGTCTGTCTGTCTCTGTTTCTGTCTCTGCCTGTCTCTGTCTGTCTGTCTGTCTGTCTGTCTCTCTCTCCCCACCCCTCTCTCTCTCACACACAGATTTTTACCTTTCAAATGCCACTGTGGAGCAGCCCAGTAACATTCATTTCCTTATCGGAATACCCCATGGTTGTAAATAATTTAGCACCATTTACATGGTACTTCTTGCTCTCGCATATTCCCCAGTCAGGACATGCAAGGTCATGCTGACTTGCAGATGAAGGCTGCTAAAATTCAGTGTAAGTAGGAGACATTAAATGGGGAACAGTCACTTGCCTCCATACAAATGGAATAAATAAATAAGAACGCCATGTCACAATTCCTAGAATCGCTCCTGTTAAGGAAAGAAATAATGGAGATTCAGATTTTTGACAAATTAAATGTGTGAGGGAGATACCCATTTGGATTTTGCTTTCAGTTAAGATAGATCTCAACAAGGCATTTAGGATCACATTCATAACCATTTAATGAAAACATCACCCTTCCATGGAAGATTACTGCTCCTGCTTAATTAAGCTTGGTCATGTGAAACATGCTGTTACTATAGTAGCTCCTCAAACCAGGGAAAATTATAAGCATGGTAACATGAAAACAGGATAAAATAATTTCTTACTAATGGTTAAAACCGTATGATTTATACTATGAAAATTCATAGTATGTGGAATGGAAGGAAGTCTGTTGATCACACCTGCCCAAAGTAGGATAAAGAAAGATACTAAACAGTATCTGTGCACTGCGCATTAGAGCACCATAACACCACATTTCTGGCTCTCATGGCAAACAGGCATGTGAAGGGGATCAATGCCTTCCAATCATGATGCAGGGATTCATCCTTCCTCTCTCCCTCACATCTCTTTTTTCCTCATGGGAATAAAAGTCTCCCTGTCAACTTGTAAAATGTTTCCATGACTACTATCAAGTCAACATAGGAAGGAGGGAAGAAAGGGAGTAGAATTCCATGCATACCTTTGGCAAGAGTCAGGTCTCATATTCCTACAGCTAGTGTGTGAAATGCACATGTTCTTGCCTGCCTAGCACTTTGTTGGTGGATGTGATTTATGACACAGACAGAAGGGAGGGGATACAGGGGGTAAAGTTCAAATGCAATTAAGCAAAAATCAGTTTCGGCTCCACAGAAGAACATGCCAAAATGTTGATCCTAATAAATGAATGGATTTCTTTTAAACTTTGTGTTGAGGCTCGTAAATTAATTAGGTTATCCTTTGGAAACTTCACACTCCCTCCATTTTAGTTATAGCGCTTGCAATGAAGATCGAGGTACAAGTAGTGCTCGGCTTACAACACTTCATTTAATGACCATTTGAAGTTATAACAGCACAACAAAAACTAACTTATGACCATTTTTTCACACTTATGATCATTGCAACATCCTGCAAAATCATGGGATTTACATTCGGATGCTTGACAACTGACTCATGTTTATGACAATTGCAATGTCCCCGGGATATATGATCCCCTTCTGCAACCTTCTGACTCAAGCAGAGTCAATGGGGAAACGAGATTCACAGCCATGTTACTAATTGAACAACTGCAGCAATTCACATAACAAATGTGGTGAGAAAAGTTGTAAAATGGAACAAAACCCACTTAACAAATTCCTCACTTAGCAGCAGAAATTTTGGGGCTCAAATGTAGTCATAAGTTGAGGACTACCTGTACTGCAGGGAACTTTATTTCTAATATTTTTTGACAGAGATAATAATGTCTGTGGAAGTTTGTCACCAAAATGGAATCACTTCTGCACAAGTATGGTTTAGCATTATTAAGGCATCATCTTATCACAATCACGGCAGTTGTGATTCCATATGGCATCAGTTCAGTCTTTGCTAACTTGGCTTGTTTTAGACATAAGGCATTTTACTCCAGGCTTCCTACCATGGCAAAAACATGTCCTTGAAACATCTTTTTCTGCCATATTTCACATCCATTTTATCCCCAGTCTGGGAGCTAGATAAGCTTAAGTCACCCTTGGCTGTACCAGGATTAAAGAAATATTTCACCTTCTTTTTCAACTTCATCCAAGGGCAGTCTTAAGGTTTGTAAAATCCTTCAGGCTCTTTACCCATTATCTGGGAGGGAAGTCAAATGACTAGGCAGAAGTTGGCAAGAGAGCTAATAGAGGCAAGAAAGAGATTGGCAAGAGGACAGCAAATTTCAAGCTGGTATAGTATTCTGCAGACTTAAGGAGAGTTTTCAACCCAGCAGTGGGAAAGACCTTTAGCAAATGTCGTTGGGATTGCATTAAGCAGAATGCCAAACTAGCATGGCTTCTGGAGTCAGTTTAGGGAAGCCATGCTATGTCATCCAACAGTGCTATGACAGAATGAAAAAGATTATCGCCCACTGTTAGTCTGTCATGTGATCACCTAGACATAAACATGGTACTTTTAGTGATAACCTGAAGCTGGGAAAGTACTAAGAGGAAAGGTTTTTATACAAAAATAATCTCTCATGGAGAAGAAACTGGAAAGAGAAGCTGGCAAAATGTTAGCAGCACTGAAGTTGATTGAGCTCAGGGCAGGAGAAATAGTAAAGTGGCTAGCAAGCAAAGATACAATTAGGTTGCTAAAGAGAAGCAAAAGGTAATTCAATACCACTGGGAAAGAATCAGCATACAATATACCCAAGGGAGGTAGCTAATATTATGGCTAGTTCAGAGAACCTCCAAATCCCACCACTGGCTGGGCCCACCCACCACACCCCACCCACACCTCCTCTCCCAGGAGTTTCCATGAAGCCCATTTTGGATGCAAGGTAAGTGCAGGGCCTTTGTGGAGGCTCGAGGAAGAAAAATGGCATCCTGGAAGTGCCAGAAATGGGGCTGTTTCTGGCCTCCAGAGGGCCTCTGGAGCCAGGGGGAGGCAGTTTTCACCCTCCCAGAGGTTTAAGGAAAGCCTCTGAAGCCTCCGCAGTGTGGTGTATGAGGCCAACTGGGCCATGCCCACCATGGCCACATCCACCCAGCAACCAGGCAGAGAACCTGTTGCTGAAATGTTTGAAGCCCACCCTGAATATACATTGCAGAAGGGAGAATATTGTGGTGTAGCATCCTTCTATGCAGTACAGTTGCCAAAAAGGAGAAGAAGATACAAATGTACTCAAAAGAAGATCAAGACTGCGCAGGTAATGAGAGGTTGCTGGATAGGTTTATTTCTGAAGATCTTGAATAACTTTGAGGAATTTGGTCAAAACTACATATCTAGCTGCAGTTTAAAATTGGCACACCATCATATTAGCAGAGGCCATATTATTGTAGGCAGAAAATGAATTAATCCATAATACAATTCACTACATTCCTTTCTCCTTTCAAGGCAGATCTTTCAAAAAGGAAGGTGGAACTTATGGTGGACCTGTGAGGAGGCTAAAAAGTTTTGGAAAAGGATCAAAAACTGGCTGGAGGCAATAATGGGTTAAAATAGAATGGAAACCTGAAGTTTTTTTAAAATTAGGAATAATGTCTGCGAAATACAAAAAAGAAATCCAGTATTTCATACTACACATAATTACGGTGGCAAGGTTTACCTTTGCCCAGAAATGGAAAAAACAAATTAACTCCAAGCGAAGATGAAATAATAAGAAAGGTTATGGATTGTGCTGAAATGGACAAACTAACTAAAGAAATCCAGGGAAAAGAAGAATCGGAATTCTATCAGATATGGGATAAATGGTATAGGTCCATCCTATACCAAGAAACAAGAATCAATGAAGGAATACAACAAAACTCAAAAATAATAGTTATGAGTAAAATAAGAGGATTAAGAATGGTGAAATCCAAATGAAATATAATGGAAGGGGAAATAATATAAGGTGAGCGGTATCAATTGATAATTGCTATTAGAAAGAACAGGAAGCTCCTGTTCGTATTGCATTGTGTAAATGTGGTGTACGTCTAAGTTTTGTGTGTGTGTATTTTACATGTTTGTAAATAAACAAAAAAAAAAAGGAGGGTGGAACCAGAAACACATTTTCTATTTATTAGTAGCACATAGCTTACATAAGTACTTGGCTAAAGAGTCAATTTTGTAGAGACCTTAACTTTTTTTAAAAAAATTGTGATATATTGTAAATAACCTCCCCATACCCAACCCTGCAGATATGATTCCTAAGAAGATCCTTGTTTGCTATATCTTGTCTGATCAATCTTAAAAATGAATCATTGAAGGCCTACGAAAGAAAACAAGTGAAGTTCAAGGTGGAGGTGAGAGTGTATTGGACAGTCCAGGATGACCAGAAATGGGATTACGGGTGTGTGTAATGTCAGTTTTTATTAAGTCTGCAAAAAATAAGTTGATTTTGTCTGTCAAATTTATCTGAAGCAAATCCATTAGAAAATTTCTCATGACAGTTTATTAAAATATTTGCAGATGCCTTAATTTTTATTTGATGTACAATAAATGTAAAATAGTATTCATATAAAATAGCATCAATGAGGTACAGCATTGGTGACAATCCCCCTCCCCTTTAAATTAATTGATTCCTGTTTCATGGTTGGGGATACAGTGTGGTTTCATTGTTTGCCATCTACTGAAATAGATGATTCATTTCCAAGCAAACTCCATCAAATTACATATTCAAATTGACTTGATGTATCAAATCAACTTTGGTACCTTTGAATAGCTTTGGAGACATTCAAAAATTCAGGAGACATTTTGCTTTTGCAGTTTTCCAAATGGGATTTGCAATTTCCCCTTCATATAAGGACCAAGTGAAGGGACATGGCTATATGGAATGGGCTGCCTGATGTTGTCATGATTAGTCAGTTGATGAAAGTCATCAGCTCTGCAAAATCTGCCCATTGGAGTACTTTGGGGAGTTGCTGCTTGAGTATTTTTCTCACCCACTTTGTCAGTTACAATTTATTTAGGCAGATTTGCTTGAATGGAGAGAGACACAAAAAAAGAAGATCTAGATATGTTTTAATTGCATGAGTAGGTCAAAGGAATTGTATTTGCTATTGCACTATTATATGCTATTTGTTTCAATCAGGCAATTTCTTTGTACTATAATCCCCAAAGTGCTTTTTCAAAAGGCAACTGGACTTCGTTTTTCCTTGAAGATGTTTCACTTCTTGTCCAAGAAGCTTCTTCAGTTCTGACTCAAGAAGCTCAAGAAGCTTCTTGGATGAGAAGTGAAATATCTTCAAGGAAAAACAAAGTCCAGTTGTTTTTTGAAAAAGCATCTTTGGGACAATCATGACCTGGATGACTGAGAATCTCTATAGACATTTTTAACACCATCTATGACACTGAAATGAATGATAATACCACACTTTTCAATTTTTACATGCTGTGGAATCAGCATAACACGTCATTCCTAGGAGAGGCTAATTGTGCCAGCAAGCAACATGTCCTGCCAACAATTCTGCCACCAAGAAAAAGGGGGTGGTCAGAGGGTGGCATGTCTCTTTGATCTTTAGTAGAAACTTACTTTTTAAACAATTCTGGAAAACCTATTTTTATCATTTGTATTTATTAGTTTGTCAAACATGTACAAGATAGTGGATATAAATATAAACATGGATATAAACAAAAAAAATGAATATTTCATGCATGTAGTAAGACATCTACTATACTCACTCAGCCCAGTTTCTCTGAAAGTTTTTTTTTTTGGCTAAACTTTTCTTCATCTTTGTTTTTCTCTTAAAAAGAGAAGCAGATGGGATATTTTAAAATGTTATTATGGGGACTTCCTTGAAGTCATAGTGACAAAACTTTGTACATGTAATGTTCCCTAAAGGGTCAGTCACTCTTGATTTACTTACTCAATTCTGGGGAAAAAACCCACAGCTGGAGATAAGTAGACAAGGTTAAATTTTTCATTGAAGCAAATCTTAAATATTCAGTTTGATTACTGCTTTTCAATTGTGAATCACAAATTTGAAATCAATTCGTATCACAAATTTGATTCAAATTTGAATCCAATTGTATTACCTTTGAATCATGATTTGGCTGAACTATGTATCTCTAAAAAGAAACCCATTAATAAGATATATGCCACCTCCTTTGAAATAGATTTCTAAAATAAAAGGGAGATTTATAAAATGTCGATCTGATGAATCTTTTAAATAAAGGGCAGCAAACTGGTCTACCTCTTCCTCTGGTTCCTCAGAGTTATTTCTTCTGCTGGTTACATTTTGTAGTGCATGCAATATCATTTGTCTAAAGTGGTGTAGGGTTTCCTGCCTAAGCAGGATGTTGGACTAGAAGACCTCCAAGGTATCTTCCAACAGACCTATTAGATCCCACAGATTAGGCCTCCTCCGAATTCCATCTACTGGCCAATGCCGATTGGCTACCACCCGGAGGAGGGCCTTCTCTGTGGCTGCTCCGGCCCTCTGGAACGAGTTCCCAGTGGAGATTCGGACCCTCACCACCCTCCAGGCTTTCCGCAAAGCCCTTAAAACCTGGTTGTTCCGACAGGCCTGGGGCTGACGGGTGCCCCGCCCCCGCTCGAATTGTGTGGTTGTTGAGTGCCTTTTAAATTGTTTGTAGTTGTTTGTCCGTTGTTTTCCCCTCCTGTTTGTATTCCCCCCACTACTTGGTTTGTGAGCCGCCCTGAGTCCCTCTGGGAATAGGGCGGCATAGAAATGCAATAAATCAAATCAAATCAAATCAAATCAAACTCTGTTATTCTATTCTGTTCTGTTCTGTTCTGTTCCATTCATTCCATTCCATTCAATTCCATTCCATTCCATTAAAAGGAGCAAGGCTTTGAACATCCAATTGCGCCTGCCATTTGAAAGCAATGAACACCACTGCAGAGATCCTTGTGGCGAACAGAGGAAATAACAACCTTTTTACTTTAGACAACACTCTAGAGCGTCTGTCTCAATCTAACTGAGGTACAAGAAGAAGCCATGAGAAGAGGGTACATTAGCATAGTACTTATTTAAAAATTAAAATTAATTGTATAAAATAGCCATTTCAATATCTGCTGCACAGTTGATAGAGAAAAGAGGCAAACGTTCTTGAGCTGCTCCAAATACCCTCTCCCCCAATTTGAAAAACAATCCCAATACTACATGCTTTTACCTTTGGAAGAAAGATGTATTCCCCCTTAGTGGCAAGGGAAACTGCTGAGGCGCAGCCATGTGGCGTGACTTTTACACATTGGGAGTAGGATGGATCAGACTGATTATACAATGTGTGTATGACCCCGATCCAAGAAAATTTAGCAGCTGCATCTTTTGTCAAGTAACAAACTTAAGGAAATGTGAAGAGATCTCTACTGATGAGAAGGAGATTAGGAAAATATTAGAATGTGCAGAAATGAACAGACTAACGCTGGCGATTAAGGAGAAAGAACAAATGGAATATTATATGATATGGGAATTATTTTTTCAGTGGTTAGAGAATAAAAATGGAAGTTGGAAATAAAAGAAGGAGATTAAAAAAGAGTAGAAAATATGTTAAGATAGAAATGTAAATAATATGATAATGGTTAGTATTATGATATTGAGGATTACTATGCTTAATGTTGTTGTTATATTCTTATTAGAAGATATGTTAAAAGGGAAAAAGGAACAGGTTTATTATAATTATATACTATAATTGTAAGATTAGAGAATTAATATCAATATAGTGAATGATGCTATAAATTCTGATGGTTACTTTACAAAGATTTTTGTACCCAGATGACACATTGTTTAAGAAAAGATAGTGTGTTCATTTTTTTAAAAAAAAAATTTATTAAAAAAAAATAGAAGATCCTCTCAATGATTGTTGCATCTCTGGCTTCAGTTGCAAATATAGCATAAAATTGTTTGCAAATGCCTTGCAGTGACCCGAAAGGGAGAAAGAAAGCTAAAGAACTAGGAAAACAGAAAAGAGAAAGGAAAAAATACATAGCAATAGACCATTACTGGTCTATGTGAACACTGGATTTGAGGGTGACAGATGTTGTTGGAAAGAGTACTTTGGCAGGACAATCTTCGGGAGCAAATCTGGTTCCCATGGTGAACTGCACTTCCGAGCGGCGAATGAAGCAGCACCTATCAGAACTTTTTAACCTCACTTCATCTCTTTGTCCTCTAAAGTGACCTACTTTTAAGGAAAATGAATAGAAGTAATTTCCACTGTAACTTTGCTATCTCCATGGAAACCCTTTTGAAGAAAAATGTTTATGAGATTGTGGAGGGAAAAGCTATACATAGATAGAGCTACGCTATACCTAATCGCACAAATCATCTTTTCCCAGCAAGATCTTATATTTCTTCCCCAGTGAGAGCGATGGCCCAAAGCTTCCTTTGGGGGAAAGTATCTGTCATATTTGCTTAATGTCATGAAAAAAGAGGGGAAGCAGAAATGCAAACATTTGTTTTGTGCAAGTAACGGAGCACAAGATTTTGCCTTATTGACACTTTAACTCACTACTTCATTCCCAACACATATTAACTCCTATGCCCGGCTTCATATCTGGCTCAATTATTTTGCCATGGATGAGAGAATCAAAATGATCCTGTTGGTCATAATAATTGGTGTTTAGTTTGATAACATATTTGGGAATTACTGTCCTCTGCTATCTGAAGTATAACCAAAAGCATAGTTTGAATCTGTACTAAAAGGACAAAAAACACTGAACTTTTATCTATTTAGAAGCAGGGCAATAGATGGCCATGAATAACATGCTGGAGGGTTGCTATTCACCTTAGAAACAGTATCACATCATATTATATTACAACCAACAAAAATAATGTTCTTGGTTATAGGTCATCAGAGGATAGAAATGCAGCCATTACAGCTTCAAAGAACAACAAGCTTAAATAACAAGAAGGACATCAATCTCTATGGCAAACTATTCCATGAAAGTGACAAATCATATTTAAATTTTAGTAAATACCCTACAGATATTTATATCCTATACCATTTATCTAGTTTTGCTTGGACTCAAGATTCATAAGTCCAGGCAAAATAGATGCCTGTAAAAATTCTTTAAAGCAGAAACGTTGCAAAATCTCTGAGCAAACCCAGCCAGCTATCAAAAGAAGGCAGAAGATGGCTTGGCTTCACAAAAAAACAAAAACAAAAGTCAACTCAACTGGTAGTCCTAGCAGTTAGAAAATGTTTTGGTGCTATCTTGCAATTAGTCAGAAGTCTCCTCTAGTTATTGAAATTGTCATTGGAAATTCCATGGCAAAGCAAAGCAAGGCAATCTCTTAGCTTTGCTTTAAGAAGTTGTCCACCATGTTTATTTATTTAGAGTATGGCATACAATGGCATGGAAATCTAAAAATTCTAGACACAATGCAGCCTTGACAGCCTAAATTGCTGGTTCATTCTGTTTGGGACTTGCATGCCTATCCAGGGGGCAAACCAACTTACACCAACTGACTAGTGGCACTCGGGTTGCTGGCTCATCAGAGCTTGTCCATTGGTCGCACCTTCCCTCATGTTGCATTGCTTTGTTATCCATCCAGGTCCTGTGCCAGTATCCTCTCTCTGCACAAATGAAAACAGCTAGTTTTCCCACACCAAAGTGGTACCTATTTACCTACTTGCAATATTGCATGCTTTTCAATGGCTGGGTGCACAGCAGCCAGAGATCAAGTGGCAGGAGCTCACCCCATCTCACAGAGCCAGGCTTGAACTGCTGGAGTGCAGACCATTTATGGCTGGAAGTTCCAGCATCATTAAGCCTCTGTGCTACCATATTCTTTTATGTTGTAGACAATATTGACTCAACAGAAACCTACTTCAGACATTAAGCTTGTGTACTTACACATTGAAAGTATCTTATACTGTAGATGAGCACTACACAGATCTCTGTGGATCTTTTTATGTTGAACTTAAAAATCAGCCATATGCTCACAGATCATGTGCTGCAGATCTTTGTGCTTGATAAAGGAACCATCTAGAGAGGTATTCAGCATGCAAATTTTAGGCACTGGGCATGCATATGCCTCCTGATTCCAAAAAATTGTTTAACTCTCCTTTATGCAAGTAAAATGGCTGTACGGGTTGAATCTGAAGTGATATAAAGTGGGGAAGATCTTGTTTTGCATGAGGGGTGGGCTTCACAAATTTTAGCAAGGTGTTCTCTGCCTGGTTACTGGGAGAGCGTGGCCATGGTGGGCATTTTTGCCTTTCCTGGGCTCCGGAACTTTCTTCAAACTTCTGGGAGGGTGAAAATGGCCTCCCAGGCTCCGGAGGCCCTCTAGAGGCCAGAAATGAGCCCATTTCCAGCCTTCCCGAACTTCTAGTGGGTGTTTTTCACCTTCCCTGAGCCTCCACATGTGCCCTGTGCTTACCTGCATCCAAAATGGGCCACGGGGGGACTTCTGGAAAGGGCAGCATGGGGTGGGCAGGGCCAGACAGGAGTGGGATTTGGGAGTTCTCTGAACTGCACAGAATCTTAGAGGGATGTTCTCCCGAACCCCCTGCATGAGGGTGCAATGAAGGTACAGTTGTATCCCCCTCAGATATAGAAAGAATTCTTGGGCATTTATTTGATTTATACTAGTATTTCCTAACATTTTTCCCCATCTCAACTCCCTTTAGTGTTATCTTAATCTGCATACCTCTCCTAAATCAAAATGAACAAAGATGAACAATGAACATAATATAACAAAACTTTATTTTTTAATAAGGAAATAAAAAATAAAATAAAAAAGCAACATTTGTGTGTCCTCCGCCAATTGTATAATGTCAGTGTTACATTATACAACTCTCCCCTCCCATGGACTCTACCTGCCTGTCCCCAAGGAAGGCAGATCTCGTAATTTGGGAAACACTGAACTGTAAAATAGAGACGTTTCTGGGAATCTCTGATGTGGATTGGAAGCAGGGTGTTACAATCATGCTGCTTATATAGGGAAGCATGGAAGAAAATCCTGGGGGAGAGAATCTCATCTTCACCAGCTTTTCTCAGAACATTTTGTGATTATAAGGTGAGAGGCCATGGTTTAAGTGGGGTTTTAAAATGGGAAAGATTTCCATAATCCTATAAAACTTAACATAGGAAGCTAATAGTGTGCATTTTCTCTTCTTCCCCAGCACGGTAAATTCAATGTGAAGAATGAAACATTTGCTTTGAATTGGCCTAATTTGGCAAATAATAGCTTTTGGAGTGGCCAGTTACATGACCAATGGCAAATAAAAATGCAGAGACACCTTCTGAAAGCAAAGTATGCTTGGAATAAAGACATTCCCACTAGTCGTGCAATTTGCCACAGTGTCTTCTACAGAAGCCTTATTATATGTTTCATACGAGCAGAGCTCTTGTTCTTCTGCAAATTGGAGCCATTTCATCATTGCGATTCTGTCAGCATTTCTGGTGAAATTACTCAAGCCCCAAATCTTCAGGATTATAAAGCTTAATTACAAATGAGTTGCAGTCCTATCTGGATGGGGGGGTGACTGGATCTCCTATTTCCTTCCTCCAACTTTAGCACCTGTTACATTTGTAAATGTTTGAGGAAAGTTCAATGCAAAATTTAAAAAATGGCTTGTCATGCCTGATGTACAGGTTCCAAAGAATAAATGAACATCGTGATTTGAAATATAGACTTAAAGCTCCCTATGAAAGAGTTATAGAGATAACTATCCTCTTTTCATCTTGGTAACTAAGAATATTTTGTGTTTCCCCAGGTGGCCAAATCTGCATTGAGGCCCAAGACTGGGGGAAAATAATATTAGTGCCTGATCTCTAATAATCATTCAGTCTCATCATTGCCTCTATTTTGTTGTTTAATGCCCAAGAAAGAGCTGCGTGCATTTGCTGAAGTGATCAATGAGATTATGTTGATAGAAGAAAATTCAGAGGGGGTCCAGTCCAAATAGCAACAGGGAGCACAGCTGGAATAAAAAGAAAGAAAAAAAAATCAATTGTTGCATGGGGCTTTTATTGGAAGTGAGCCAATGTCTGGTGGCACTGCAACTTCCCAAGTTTATCTGAGGGAGATTAGCTTCCAAAACAACACAACATCTTTATTACCGATTCAGAAAAAAAACTGCAAACAAAAAGCAGGTGTTGCATAACAAAATCCCCACATGGGGACATAAAGTAGAAAGAGTCATGATTCAATGCATAGAAACTCATTGCATAATAAATAGGCTAAGAATGGGATGAGGCGAGTTGGTCCCTATGGTTCCTATACAACTGTATGGAGCCTGGCTAGGGGAAAACAAAGATTGGAAATCAGTGATGATAAGGATGATGTCAGTGATGGGGTTTTTTCCCCCCAGTGTTCCACTGAACAGCCCCATAAGGCAGGCTGCTGTTATTGTGTCAGTACACAGGTGTGGATCTACGGCTAGGTTATGTGGGCTTGACTGCAGTTATTGAGTGAGTTCATAATTCACAGCCCTCACAATTGCACTACACAAGCCCTCAGATGCACACAAAAATAGTAGCTTAAGAAGATAATTAGGTTCTCATCTTAAAACCAGTAAGTCAGAGTAAGAGCTTTAGAATGGATATTTGGTAGAACTGAAATTGTTGGCGTAAGGAGCAGTTCACTAGCATATCCTTTTAGCTGGCAATATGCAGAAACAAGAATGCAGTCTGAATTTTATATTGTTTGGGAATACAATGGAATAGTTTCACAATTTAATTATGCTAGGCATGCACTGCTGGAATAAACAGGAGAACACTAGAATGTAATTGCATTACAAAGACATGAATCATCAAATTGCTGGTACATTTATGCTCTACACACACACACACACACACACACACACACACACACACACAAAACTGTATGGGGGTTAAGATATAGAAACTAATTAACTCAAAGGCTACACTCCAGCTACAAGTTACAAGGTTCTCCAATCTTAGAGGTTTATTCAGCATGTTGAGAAAGTAAAATGGCTGCTATCACAAACACAGATGCTTATCCATAGGATTACTGCTATGGTGGATGTAACAATCAGAAAGCACTCATTTAATTAAAAAAAAACATACACTCTCAAGGCTGAAGGAAAAATGATTTATCTAATATAAAAAAAGCAATAAACCACCAATTTTCTGAATGAGCCTACCAGATTGGAGACTCTTGTAAGTTGTAGCTGGAAGCACCTTTGAGCTAATTGGAAGCAGTATTATAAACTAGCTCATCTGAACCTACACCATTCTCTTTTAACAAAGCCCATTTCCTAGAAATGCAGAGATTAAAAGTTAAATGACTGACACAAAGACCCAGGAAAAGATGGAGCAACCCTATCCCTCTCATTCATTCCTTTATACTTTCTCCAACATTCAGATTGTCCCTTAGAATCTCTCACTCATCCAACTGTTGATTTTGGGATCTCTTCTGAAGGACTTCTCCCCCTCTGTTTCTTCTCCTCTCAATGTTCAGAACATACAGTAAAAAGTTCTTATATGAAAATATGATTTAATTGTCATATGATTAATAAGCCTTTATAAAATGGCTAGAATAATGCACTCTACTTCTGCACCTTATTTAAAAGAATACACATAGATTTGATATGTCTTGACCACTTGCTGTATCTAGAAAAGGGCAGAGTTTTCTTGAGTGAATTTTCATATATTATGATTGTCATATATTAATTGTCATATATTATGACAATTGTCATACATTCTGATTAATAAGCCTTTATGAAATGGCTAGAATATGTGCTCTACTTCTGCACCTTATTTAAAAGAATACAGATAGAGTTGATATGTATTGACCACTTGTTGTATCTAGAAAGGGCACCGTTTTCTTGAGTGAATTGAATCATACAATTGGATGGATGGATGGATGGGTGGATGAATAGATGGATAGATGGATGGGTGGATGTTATGTATGTGTGTGTGAGAGAGAGAGCATTATTGAAACATTTTGAAGGGACACTTTCAGTCACCAGAGAAGTTCCTTCTAGTTCTAATGAATAACAGCCTAATGAATAGCATTTGAAGCCTGTGCCAAAATCTGATTTAAATCAATGGTAACAGATGTAAGGAAATCTATACTGTAAACCTATCTATTATTAACCAATAGTTTCATTTTTAAGGAATTCTTGAATGTTTATTATACTTATCAATGATTCCAGAATGGCTTAGGCAAAACATCCTAGTTTGTTCCTCCTATAACAAAAATCTTGATCCTGTAAGTTATGACTTTGAGGTTTGAAATAAGCATTATATTCATGCTTTACCACCTGGACAATAAAATAGGGATGAAAATAAAAGAATTAAATGGGATTAATGTTTGATGTTCTAAAAAACTCTGTATATAATGGATAGTTTTTCAAGCAATATTGGATTTACAAATTTGCAGCTGCTAGGAAATACTGTGTTAATGCAGATACATTCTAATTTTGAAATAAACTTTAAAAAATGAAATACAAATAGAATACCTATACAAGATAATGAATGTGGCAGCATGACTTTCATTATGCTCTGATGCAGGGGTTCTTGGCCTTTGGGCTGTGAATCTTAAAGCAAATAATAAAAATAGAAGTATTGAAAATTGAGCAGGGGAAAGCTCATAGAATTACAGCACTAAAAAAATAAAATAAAATGCAGTAAAAGTGGCATACACACCTAATCTCATTTTTAGATTAAGCTCACTACAATCAAAACAGTTCTGATTGATCCATTCTTGTAGCCATAAATATACTTATACTGTCTAAACAATGTGGCAACTGAAAAACAGTACTCTAACCATTAGTAGGGAAAGTTGCACGTGGCATGAGTGTAAAGGTCTGATAAATTAATTTGCACTTCTTTATTTTACTAAAAGGCATTGTGTGAAAATCGCAATTGAGAAAAACATGAGAGTGGCAAAGGTCAGTAGCTATGGGGCTAGCTACTGTACTGATGCTCATTGTGTAAGAGAAGGATAAAGTAAATAATATGACTCCATAAACAAAATGGAAAAAGAAAAGATAATTTAAGTATGTATGAAATTAAAAGAGGGGATATAAAAGATCTGAATGAAAGTAACCAGATTTTTTGATTGATGAATAATGCAAGGAAGTAAATGTGTAGGTTTATATACAAATGGAAGGACTAACTTGGAGTCCTAATGGACTATCACTTAAGTATGATCAAACAGTGTGTGGCAGCAGCCCAAAAAGCCAATGTAACCCTAGGCTGCATTAATAGAGGGATATAATCCCTGAAATTTGCCTGCAATTTGGCAGTTCAAATCTCACCAAGTTCAAGGCTCACTCAGTCTTCCCTCCTTCTGAGGTTGGTAAAATGAGGACCCAGATTGTTGTGGGAAATATGCTGACTCTGTAAACCACTTAGAGAGGGCTGTAAAGCACTGTGAAGTGGTATGTAAGTCTAATGCTATTGCTATAATCAAGGTCACCACTTTATCTCGCCAAGCTTCAGCTAAAATCTGTTGTTCTTCATCCAGACTCTCAGAGCATCTAGATGCCAGACTAAGATGTTCAAGTATCACTTAATTCACCAAGAATGAAGATATATAATTATCATCAGCATATTGAAGATACCTTACCCCATGGTGATGGATGTGCTCCCCCAAAGAATTCATGTAGCTATTGAAAAAGAGAGGAGAAAGCATAGTAGGTTCTGAGGATGGGATCACTCCAGTGGTGGGTTCCTCTCCCCGTTCTCTCAGGGGGCACGTGTCCTTTCATGCACACATGCTGCACATGCATGCACACTCCACCACTCCTGTGACACCCAGCTGCTTGTCGGAGCTCGCGCAGGCACCGCACACTGTGCACATGTGCATTATTGGCCAGTTGCTTTAAAAACCGGTACAGAACACAGGCAGGCGGGTGGGCCAAATGAGACATTGTACTGGTATGCTGTCAGCTGCTCCTGGCTACTACTGGTACATCTATACCGGGCTGTACTGGCCGAAACCCATCACTGGACCACTCATATTCAATCATCACCAACTGGAATTGATTCTGAAGGAAGGAGGCAATGTGAATATTCCATCCAATCCTTTGAGATGATCTAGAAAGATACCATGGTTGACAGTATCAAAAATTTCTGAGAGGTCCATTATCCATTATCCTATCCTGCCAATTCCAAAAGTTGTGCAAAAGTGCAATCAGAGGTTTATTTTGATAGTGGATCTACTACTATCATAAATAAGGAAGGCTGCACATTTCCTATCCCTTGCCTATAAGAAAGAACATGCAATCTTATTGATTACTTTACATTACTAAATGACCAAGTATTTACATAAGTAAGCTATGGGCCCATGAAAGCAAAATATGTTCAGTAATAGGAAGCTACTCAATACCCAATAATATATGTGCATCTATTAAACAAGAAAATCCAATTGCTTCCTCCGATTTTCAAGTATAACGATTGAGCCAGCTGCATCAGCTAACTTTGGTTAATATTTCATGATGGATTTGCCAGAAAAGGAGATAATTAGCATGTAAGGGTGTTAAAGCAGAGCAAAGCAGAGGAACTGTATAATACACTAAGGAGTTTGCTCTCATGTTTCTGCATAAAATCATCCTTCATTTCCAAGAGAGTTGAGGATGCAGATTTCGTGGCAGAATGTTTATTTCCATTACTTACACAGTAATTACTCTCGGATAAATTCATGTGGCAAGACAGAGGAGTTTCATTTGACAGCTGAGTCTAGCTTGTACTATCATTATAGGCTTCAAAGATAAAAGCGGCCCATTAGAGAATCTATTCTATCTTATTGGCAATCATAGAATTTCTTGTTGTGGAACTATTTTCCAGTATTTGGCTTGTTTTAAATATCCTCAGTGATGACATTACTATCTCTGCCTTTGGGTATTTATTCAGTAGGATTATATTTTATCCTAGACATACTTTTGTCCTTATTGGTTACCGAAGGACACGTTCCAGGCAAAAAGTTTGGAATGTGGCTTTGCATCCCAACACTTGTTGTTGTTAGTTGTGAAGTTGTGTCCAACCCACCGTGACCCTATGGACAATATTCCTCCAGGCCTTTCTGTCCTCTACCATCCTCTGGAGTCCATTTAAGCTCATGCCAACAGCTTTGGTGACTCCATCCAGCCACCTCATTCTCTGTTGTCCCGTTCTTCTTTTGCCCTCAATCTTTCCAAGCATTAGGCTCTTCTCCAGTGAGTCAATCCCAACACTAGATGTGACAATTTGGAATGTGAGAACCGGAGAGTGGATGAGGTAAAATTGGAGCTGCAAACAGCATTTTCAGATATTAAGTCTGAATCACATATCATAAGAAGACATGAAGTTTGGCTTTCTTTCTGAAGTCTGCCTTATGTAGAGAAAGCCCCTCTTTAGCAGATACCTAAGTAGTGGATATTTTTAGAAATTACAAGGCACGTGCAATGAATTAGCTTTATGTGGATAACCTTTTTCATCCATGTATTTGTGTAGTATGTAGGCTAGTACACGAGTTTAAATTCAAAACATGAAGAAATGACTCAATGAATAGTGGGGTTAATGGATCAGAAGAGCAAAAGGTATAGTTGAAAATCCCTCTGGGTAGCAGGTAGCTAACTCTCATTCCCCTTATAAGCAGGCATATAGACCATAGTAGACCATACCATCAGTCAGATTTAACAGATTTACAGAGTTGGAAGGGACCTTATAGATCATCTAGTCCAACCCCATGCTCAAGCAGGAGACCCTACACCATTTCTGACAAACAGCAGTCCAATGTCTTCTTGAAAGTCCCAAGTGATAAAGCTCCCACAACCTCCGAAGGCAAGCTGTTCCATTGGTTGATTGCTCTCATTGTCAGAAAGTTCCTCCTTATTTCTAGGTTGAATTTCTCCTTGGTCAGCTTCCATCCATTATTCCTTGCATGGCCTTCGGGCGCCTTGGAAAATAGCTTGATTCCATCCTCTCTGTGGCAGCCCCTCAAATATTGCAACACTGCTATCATGTCTCCCCTGGTCCTTCTCTTCACTAGACTAGCCATGCCCAGTTCCTGCAACCGTTCATTGTATGTTTTAGCCTCTAGTCCCCTAATCATCCTGGTTGCTCTCCTCTGCACTTTTCCTAGAGTCTCAACAACTTTTTTATAATGTGGTGACCAAAACTGGATGCAGTACTCTAAGTGTGGTCTTACCAGGGCTTTTTAGAGTGGTATTAGTACCTCACTTAATACCCACCCAGGAGTATGTTTATGGACAGAATTAAAGAACACAGGTGGTGAGTATAAACTATGGAAGTGTTTTGTCCAAATTCTCATGCCGTATCAACTATAATCCATCACGTACAAACAATCCAGACTGTACTTTGAATAGGCCCAGAGCTTTCAACCAATGAGGGCATCATATTCAGAATGAATAATGGTGTCATTATCCCAAAAACGCCTGGAAAATGTGATACCATAGACTTGCAATACATCATCACTATGGTCTTTTTTGTAAAAGTCTGTTTAAGATGAGTTTGGAGCCCTTATTCTGTATTCTAGAGTAATTGACTGAACTAGAAAATGAGCTTTTGTCTTCATTTGCAAATGACTGAAAAAGGAATTACATTCTGCTCACCTGCCAAGATATCAGCAATGGCCCTGGATATCCTGGCTATTCTAATCATCTAGCAGAACTTGTGTCTTCAGAGTAAATGCTTATAGGAAATTTGTTCAGACTGATGGTCTTTTCCCACAGATCAGCTGATTTTCTATCTCCTATATTTGAATCACACACAAAAAAACCCTATACTAGTATGAAATTTTTGGTCTTCAGGACTGATCCCTATCCTATCCCTTTGCCTCATCCCAATTACTGCTAGTCACTTGCCTTATCCTAAAATAAATGGTGGCTAGTCATAATTGATAGCATATACCTGAAACTACCTTTGGATCATGCTGAAAATCTGGGAAACCAGTGCTTTAACTTCCAAATATATGTGGAAAATGTAAACTTGAGACACTCAATGGGCTGGGGATATATGATGAAAGAAATGTCATTAGGATACAACAGAACAATAATATTTTGCCAGGGTGTCCTTTTTCCATAATTATGTGCAAGTTAGGAAGGGACCTGTAAGTATATATTAGAAGGAAAGAAAGGTAGAAGCAAAAGTAGTGAGAATAATAAGTGCAAAAGACACACAAGGACATTAATATATGCCAGAAATATTTAATTTGTAGAGTTGTGTTTTATTAATGGTAAGAAAGGATGGGAGGGAGAGGGGAAAGAAGGATCACCCAAACACCTCATTTTTCAAGCCTAAAAGGAAAGGGGGTTCCATATTGTTTATATTCTGATTGGGATTGAATGTAATAGAACTTTATTACAGACGTAGACTAGCAATAGACAAGAATCATCACTGTTTACGATAGTGTTAAAAGATAGTAATAATAATTGTAGTGGATAATAGCATCCATGGTAATAAAACACATGGTCTCAAACAGTTTGGATCATGCCCTTGTTTACATGATTGGAGAGTAGATAAGTAGGTGTGTAAATATAATTTCTCTAAAATTTTAAGACATTTACAATTACAAAACATCTATGAAAATTCATGTAAGTTGACATCTATAGTTCTAGAACCGAATTTTTCCTTGTGGTCATTGCAGCAGCAGAGAATTTTGCCACTGCACGCATGGAAGCTGACTTTGAGTCCCAGACAGATTGGGGTTGAGATTCAGCCCAAGACTGGGCAAATCCAAATAACACCTAGATGGCAGCAAAGAATCCCTTTTCTGCTATCTTGTGACTGGATTTTTTGCAACCTATCAGATAGCTCTCTGTATAGAGGACTCTGTGCTTGTTCCATTTGTATTTAGAAATGGTTTGAGCTCAGTGTAGCACTCCTGCAACTTCTGCAGTTGGGATAATGTAGCTTTGTGTTCATTTGGGGGCAATGTGCTCAGTTAACCCTTGCCTCACAAAGAATAGGAGTTATCAGTGGCTTCCTTTCAATTGTGAAATCAAGATGAGTCAAAGCCGATTCCTCTTTTGTTTTCTTTCACTGGTCTTTGTAGTAAGCTGCCACACAATATCACCACATACAATTCAGAATGGCAGAAAATGGCTGGTCAAGGGGTTAGCTAGAAGAAATACTGGAATCAGTCAAAATCTATTGATCTGAAAGAAGGTGTGGAGAAAGCAGCTTCTAAAGCAGGGATGTCAAACTCAAAGTCCAAGAGCCAGAGAGGGTGCTTAGATTTGGCCCATGGAGCTGCCCTGGAAACAGAAAAGGACCAGCCTGTGATTCCTCTGCCAGTGAAAACAGAGCTTGGGAGGGCCACACACAGCTTTCCTCAGCTCCATTTTCAGAGGGTGCAGAAGACCATCACAGCTGAAAACAGAACTCAGGAGCCCATTTTCTCTGGCAGAGCACTCGGGCCACCACAAGCACCCCTGACATAAGTGATGTCAAGTTGGCCATGCCCACCCAGGCCACACCCACTCTTGCCCCCCAAGGTTAAACACAACTCTGATGCGGCCCTCAATGAAATTGAGTTTGACACACCTGTTCTAGAGTTACTCAATTCCCTAAATAAAGTGTTACCTTACCTCTTGATATAGGCTTAACAAATATTAATTTTTTTTGTGATAGGTCTTCCCAGTTGTTTTAGAATGGGGAATTGTGATTTTCTTTCTTTTAAAAACTCTTTCATATGTATTTTAAGTCATACACTATTCTTTTTACCAAAACAGTAAGCTTTTCAGTAACTGTGGTTGGAAGAGGAACCAACAAGCAAAAGCAGTTGAGAATCATATGCTACCTTTGGCTTTCAGGTTATCTATCCTTGTTCTTGACTCAATGCTCAGAGAAATGTATTTTTCTTTTCTAGAGACTCACTTATCCTCACCACTGTCATAGAGCAAAACAAGTAAAAAACTGAAGCACCCTCTGGTGCTTCCTAAGCAGCCTATCCGCAACCTAAGAAGATATATGCAATTCATGCTTTCCAGCACAGAGATGATATCCTGATGATGAGGAAACCATGACTTGCATTCATTGATGAGCTGGAAGCTCTTGTCATTTACTATGTCATCTGACTAAGTAGAATTCAATCTGCTTGAATTCCAGGAAATCTGAAGATTGCATGTAAAGAAAGGTATTGAAAAACAGCTTTGTAGTTGGATGGTCTCAAGCAGCTGCATTTCTATGTTCTGGGAGTGTGGGGGAGGGAAGGGGGAACAAGAATAGATGGAGGCCTGTCAAAAAATGATCCATCAGGCTCTAAGTGAAGCCTCAGCCTTCATAAAGAAACCATGTTATGAAAGATGAATAGCTTTGGAAGTGCTTTTACGAACATTTGCGTACAGTTTCACCTCTTGGCAATGTAAAACTGTCAATACTCTTACCCCAAGCTGACGTGTAAAAAAACGTAGAAGAGCTTTTTGAAACGTCTTTTGACAGCATCTAATGCTGCAGAGTGATTTGGAAGCAGGAAGGTGGCAAAGAGGTGAGAGGAAGGAATGGCTTCATAGGACCAGGTGGGGGCAGAAGGGAAGGAGGAGGAGAAAAAGGAAGACTTATTTTTCAGACTCCTTGCCATGCTTTATTAGCATGGAAATTCAATAATCCCATTAATTACCGAAAATAATGTAAGGCGGATCTGCTGGGCTATGCTGCAATTTGAGCTTTACTTCTGTGGGTAATTGCCAGTGACATGTCTGGAGAGAAATATCACAAAGATACATAACAAAGGGCATCTCCTCTTTAGAGCATAGATCTTGTTTCCATGGAAACCTGTCTTTGCTTCCATCCAGGAGCTCCATGATTTATGTATGTGCAAAAGTTCCCCATTTGCAAAACATTTTTTTTAAATAGGGGAGGGGGAAATGAAGATTTAAATAAAAAGTGTTAATAAGCAACTCATTAGTAAAATCACCTTCTCTTCAGCATTAGTTTCCCATCCATCACTACAACTTACCCACTTTCTGTACCGATTACACCTCTGTGCTCCAACATTTAACCTAGTTTAACTAAGCTGTTCAGAGTCAAGTACCTTCAGAGTTCATTGCACGAAGACTGTCTAAGATATGACTGCAAAACTTTGTTATAGCTGGAGTTTTAAAGTCTAGAGAACTGGGATTGCCTCCTATAAATTCATCTTTTTGAGATTCTTGACAATGTCAAGAAAGACAAGTGGTGGTGGGGGGCATACCTCATCATTCATAAAGATTGAGGCTCTCTTTTAGACATGGAACTTACTGAGTAAATAACCAATGTATTGTAATTAATTACATTATTTGGGTAATTTTAGGCAAATAGTTGTACTTTCATTTACAATTGTTCATGAAAATTCTGAAAATGTTAATCCAATGTTTAAGTTTAAGTTTTATTTTATTTATATGCCACCCTATTCCCTAAAAGGGACTCAGGACGGCGAACAATTTAAACGGGAAGGGGAAACATACAAGTACAAATAAACATATTAAAATGACCAACAACCACACCTGTCGAGAGGGGAGAGGAGCTCATCAACCCCAGGCCTGCCGACACAGCCAGGTTTTAACAGCTTTTTGGAAAGCATGTGGACATGAAATGGAATTTGTATTTCTGCAAATACAAACTGTACCTAAATCTTGTTGATTTCTGTTAGAGCAGATAAGAATATTGAAAGTTGGAGGTTTATGACTTTTTTTTTTGCCAAAAGTGTAGACTTACAAAGTAAAAGCTCGTATCTCCAAAAGCTCGTATCTTCAATTTGCATAGCTGGCCATCTCAGCCAAGTTACTCTGGGCTGCTTACAATTCTAAAATCATGGAGCACTTAAAACAATTAAAAACAATAAAATATCTAAAAATGAATACAGAGATTGACATAGTTAACTAACTACTTATTTATTCAATTTATACTCAGGTGTTGCAGAGCGATCATGAACTTTGGGGATTTTGTAGAATTGGCTCATGAGACTTCTAGAAACAAAGACATCATTAGATTTTTTTTTATGCAGTTGGAAAGAGATCCATTAAAATTTAGCTCAATCCAATGCACCCAATGCACTAACAGTGGACACTGGCTCAGTGGCTAAGACGCTGAGCTTGTTGATCAAAAGGTCAGCAGTTCAGTAGTTTGAATCCTTAGTGCCACATAACGGAGTGAGCTCCTGTTACTTGTCCCAGCTTCTGCCAACACAGCAGTTCGAAAGCAAGTAAAAATGCAAATAGAACAAATAGGAGCCACCTTTGGTGGGAAGGTAACAACGTTCCATGTGCCTTCAGCATTTAGTCATGCCAGCCACATGACCACAGAGACATCTTCAGACAGCGCTGGCTCTTTGGCTTTGAAACGGAGATGAGCACCGCTCCCTAGAGTCAGGAAAGACTAGCACATATATGCGAGGGGAACCTTTACCTTTACTTCACTAACGGAAGTGATAGAGGGTTTGGTATCTCATACTGTATATGGAAGTTAACTTGAGGACAAGTTACAAAATGCTGGTAAGTAGAATAATTGAATATCATTATAGCCTGTCCCAGTAGGATCGGCCACTCTGAGAAAACTTAGGGAACAGCTGCTTCTCTTGATATTGAATTAACCTGCAAATGTAGCAGAGTCCTACTCCAATCATATAAGAGCCTTCAAACCTGTTTATAGAATCTGTGAGAATGAACAATCACAATTTTGCTAAGGAATATGGTAATAACAGTGTACAACATCTGCATTTAATACATGCTGTTTTGTTTCATTTTTAAAGGGAGCTTATATCAATTTTGCTGAGGTAAATCAAGTTTGGGGTATTTTTGACATAAACCCTTAATGTCCTTCTGATTTTAAATAAAGTAGGAATCAGTATATGCTTTTGAGCTTTGTCTCAGATTTAAAACAGTAGTTTATAGCTTTCCATTTCCAAGAACAGAAAGTTCATTACAAACAGCATCTAATCAGTTCTTCCCCGGTGAAGACCTCTCCTGTACACAAACGTGCCAGGGCTTTGCCATTGATCTTCCTTCAGAAAGGCTGACTTATGAAATTGCAGGCGGGGTGGGGGGGAATTGCAGTGTTGAAAATGATCAAACAAGCCTTACGTCATTTTAATTCCTGCTGCTCTGAGTTTTCTCTCATGTCTGCAGCACTGATTGCACTGCCCTTAAAGTTAGTTTTTATTCATGCCTAAACTAAAAGCCAACAGTTGGCAGGTTCTTTGAAAATGGACTTTTTATTTCTTATCTAACATGAATACATAGCACAAATGTATTATTCCTTAATACAGGACCTAGCCTGATCCTGATATTCCCCTTTGGCTTTAGTTCTTTCCCACCTGTTCATTACTTTCATTAAATCAATTACATAAATAAAGCCTGAAAGGGATACCATTCAGAACGCACCTTTACTTAACTGAGCTGTTTGTTTCTGCAATTCAGTGTGTTGTCAAATTTTATGAGGGATCACATGTGAAACTGAAATCCTCAGTATTCCACAAGCTCTAGAAATACGTGACAATATTTATTAATATTTATTTTCTTTAGTTCTGCCCCAAAATAGGAATCCTTTTTAAGCTAAGAGATTAACCCTAACATCCTTAACAGTAACACATCTCCATTATAATGGACCAAATTGGCAATCTAATAATTGGTGATATATACTTAGTTATAATATTGTCCCATGCCTCTATAGCTGTACATATGTTGTAAGTCTTCATCTCTAAGCTGTAATACTGTTATAAACCAGGGGTGTGAATCTCAAGGCCCAGGGGCCAGATCCAGACCATAGGGTGCTTAGACCTGGCATACGGGGCCACCCTGGTAACAGCAAAGGACTGGTCCTTGGTGCCTCTGCCAGTGAAAACAGAGCTTGGGAGCCCTCCCAGACTCTGTTTTCAGCTGCGACAGCCTCCTGCAGGCTGTCATGGCTGAAAATGGAACTCCGGAGCCCATTTTTTCTGGCAGAGTGCTCAGGCCACCACAGGTCCCCCCATGACACAAGTAATATCAAGCTGGCCATTTCCCCCTGATCATACCCCCCCGGGCTCCCCAAGGTCAAACACAACCCTGATGCAGCCCTCAATGTAATTGAGTTTGACACCCCTGTTACAGATTTGATTATTCTGCAGAAATTTGGATCACTGAGTTAGGATAGAGGATTCCTATGCCGAATTGCAACTTCCATCAAAGCACATTGTGCTGTTCATAAAATCATGAATGTAATAATAATAGACAATTTTATTAACAATTATAATGGTGGCTATATGTATGAATTCCTAACAATCTAGGGTCAAAAGCAGGATACAGTATCTTATGATGTACAGTATAAGGTAGGTTCCTGTCCACAAAAGCCACAGCATTGCAAGAAAGCTCACCAGTTTTGAAGGAAAATGAAATTGATGGATGTTTCCTCCTTGGATTTAACCAGAGGGGATAGATGAGTGATGCAAAAATATAAACCAATCATGGCCCATTTTGGGAAAATCAACTAGCAGTATTGCCACACATTTAACATCTTCTCTTTCACAGGCAGTGCCAGAGGGCAAAGAAAAATTGATGAATAATACTAGCATTATATAGAATAGTATAAATCCCAGGCTGCTTTCTCTCCCGATAGGAGGAAAATTCTGTTCCATCAGAACTTTCATTTACATCTTTTTCTAAAGCATGGAGATTTACACACAATTTTTCCAAGATATGTAATGGACATTCCCTCAAGCCATTATTTTTAAAATCTAGTTTTTCTGTTCCATATGTAATTTGGAAAAAAAAGCCCATATTCTTTTTCAGATTCATTTCTTCTAATAAATATGTGGAGATGAGGAAGGGCAAGAAGTTGCTTGGATTTTTGGGACTAGAATGGGCAGGGAGGAGGACTATTAGTGACAATTGCTATTCAACGCTGCCGTCAGTGCTATGTCAAACTCTGTTTTGGTAGGCCTTGCTGGTACACTTAGAATCTGAACTCTCTGATGTAACTTGAAGATGTAAGAAGTTACCTTTGACTTGTTCACACTATTGATTTATTCAACTGAGAACTGTTTATACAGACCACTGCCTACTGAGGCTCGACTTCCGGAGACCAAACCCCCACTGTAGGGAGGAGGAACCGACCAGGTGGTTCCACCCCAGGCGACTTATGGAACCGTTAAGGTTCCAGACGGAGCTTGGGGTCATTCCTGATACTTTCGCCCACAGTCCGGTAGAGACTCTGGTTGCTGCTTGGCACTCGGCAGCATCGGAGGCCCTCGACCGGATTGCGCCACTACGGCCCCTCCGAGGCGGTGGATCCCAGAGACCCCCTTGGTTCACCGAGGAACTCCGGGAGATGAAGCGCCGGAGGAGATGCCTAGAGCACCGATGGAGGTCCGATAAGTCCGAATCGAACCGAGCAATGGTAACCACCTGCACCAAGGAATACACCAGGGCACTTAGGGCAGCGAAAAGATCTCACATAGCCACCTTGGTTGCATCCGCTGAGTCCCGCCCAGCCGCCCTGTTTAAGATAACCCGCTCCCTATTAAATAAAAGGGAAGCGAGGGAACCCTTGCAGGGCAGAGCTGAGGATTATGCCCAATTCTTAGCGGACAAAATTGCTTGGTTTCGGTCGGACTTGGACTCCATCCCCGCAGTTCCAGCCGAGGCACAAGAGGATCATGTAGAACATCTCTGGGTTGAGTTTCAGGATGTTACCCCCGGGGATGTGGACAAGGCCATGAGGGCTGTAAGTGCCTCCACCTGTGTACTGGACCCGTGTCCCTCATGGCTGGTTACTAACAGCAGTGAGGTGACACGAGGCTGGATCCAGGCGGTTGTGACCGCCTCTCTTCGGGAGGGGAACTTCCCCGCCGCACTGAAAGCGGCGGTGGTGAGACCCCTCCTAAAGAAGCCATCTTTGGATCCAGCTGTTCTTAATAACTATTGCCCAGTCTCCAACCTTCCCTTCCTTGGGAAGGTTGTTGAGAAGGTGGTGGCCTTTCAGCTCCAATGGTCCTTGGAGGAAGCAAACTATCTCGACCCCTTCCAGTCAGGCTTCAGACCCGGTTACAGCACAGAAACCGCTTTGGTCGCATTGACCGATGATCTCTGGAGAGCCAGAGATGGAGGATATTCCTCCATCCTGGTCCTCCTTGACCTCTCAGCGGCTTTCGATACCATCGACCATGGTATCCTTCTGCGACGACTGCGGGAGGTGGGAGTGGGAGGCACCGTGTTGCGGTGGTTCTCCTCCTACCTCTCGGACAGGTCGCAGTCGGTGTTAGTGGGGGGGCAGAGATCGTCCCCTAGGCCCCTAACATATGGGGTGCCTCAGGGCTCGGTCTTATCCCCCCTACTATTCAACATCTACATGAAACCGCTGGGAGAGATCATCCGTAGGCACGGGATCAGATACCATCAATATGCGGACGATACCCAGTTGTATCTGTCCGCCCCGTGCCAACTCAATGAAGCGGCAGACGTGATGAACCGAGGCCTTGAGGCCGTTATGGACTGGATGAGGGTTAACAAGCTTGTGCTCAACCCAGAAAAGACCGAGTGGCTGTTGTGTTTCCCTCCCAAAGATTCGACCAATATTCCATCACTCAGGCTGGGGGGTCAAATTTTATACCCCTCAGAGAGGGTTCGCAACTTGGGAGTCCTCCTGGATCCACAGCTATCGTTTGACCACCACCTGACGGCTGTGACTAGGGGGGCATTCGCCCAGGTTCGCCTGGTGCGCCAGTTGCGACCCTACCTGAATCGGGAGGCACTCACAACAGTCACTCGGGCCCTTGTGACCTCTAGGCTGGAATACTGCAGTGCTCTACATGGGGCTGCCCTTGAAGAGCATCCGGCGACTTCAGCTAGTACAGAACGCGGCCGCGCGAGTGATTGTGGGTGCACCTCGGTTCACCCACATAACATCTATCCTCCGCGAGCTGCGCTGGCTACCTGTCGATCTCCGGATGCGCTTCAAGGTGCTATTAGTCACCCATAAAGCCCTGCATGGTAGTGGATCTGGATACTTGAGAGACCGCCTCCTGCCAATTACCTCCCTGCGACCAATTAGATCTCACAGATTGGGCCTTCTCCGTATTCCATCGGCCAGCCAGTGCCGGCTGGCAACTACAAGGAGGAGGGCCTTCTCAGTAGTAGCCCCGACCCTTTGGAACGAACTCCCCATGGAGATTCGTACCCTCACCACCGTCCAGGCCTTCCGCACAGCCCTTAAGAACTGGCTAGCCCGTCAGGCCTGGGGACAAGGATAGTTGCCCCTCCCGAATGATGAATGTATGTTGCTTATTACTTTTATTACATGTGTCTATGTCATTGTTTGTATTTCCCCTCCCTGATTTTATGTGAGCCGCCCTGAGTCCCCTTTGTAATGTTTGTAATGTTTATTAACATTTGTTAATAAACATTACAAACATTACAAACAAACATTATATAGCATGGTAACTATAGAAAAGATTTTAGAAAAGAATAATGCTTGCTATTGTGGAATGCAAAGTATATGCCATATGACCCAAGACGGGATGTTTATGATTACCAATCATCCAGGTCATGTCTTCAAAACTGAAGAAGTTCCTTGGATGCGAAGCGAAACATTTTCAAGGAAAAAAACAAGAAAAGCACTTTTAGGATCCAAGACTGGGTAATATATATCAAATGAGAGCATGATGATCTCTGAGGGTGTCAGGGTTCCCAGTAATAAATCCATATCAAGCAAAACTCCAAGGCAGGTGAATTCCTCAAAGAATAGCTTTATTGGAAATATCTGGCACAGATCTGGTGTAAACCGACTCTGAAGACTCCCACAGTTTTCACCTAATTAAAAGTAAAAGTTTTTCTACTTTCTCAAAACGATCAGTCACGTAGTTCAATCATGGTGTGGTCTGAAAACCAGGTAGCATCAATCTACCTTCCTCCGACCAGGTGTGAGAATGTCCTTGGTTCCCAAGAGAAAATATTTTGTTTTGGCTACAGAATCCCCTCTGTCTCAAATCTCCCCTCCCTGTCTTTCAGCTGCACTGTGGCAACAATGAAGCAGTCAAAAATTTCTTCGGTCATCTCAGCTTCAGGTTTGATGCTGGGACCTTGGAATAATCACATTATCATGCCAATACAGAATTTGTCTTTTAATAATAATATTCTTTTTGGCTTTATAGAACCACTCACCTCGTCGCAAATGTCCTGCTTCTATTTCTAACAGTCATAGTGATATACAGTAGATGCAGACTGATCCTACTGGACTTCTTTCAATATCTAAGGGGCTTTCACAAAGAAAAGGGGGTCAACCTATTCTTCAGAGCACCTGAAGGCAGAACAAGAACCAATGGATAGAAACTAATCAAGGACTAACCTAGAACTAAGGAGAAATTTCCTGACAGTGAGTATAATTAATCATTGGAGCAGCTTCCCTTCAAAAGTTCTGGGTGCTCCAGAACTCATTGGAAGTTTTTAGGAAGAGATTGCACAAACCATTTGTCTGAAGTGATATAGGGTCTTCTGCTTCAGCAGATGTTGGCCTAAAAGACCTCCAAGATCCCTTCCAACTCTGTTATTTTGTTATACTATAGCTTATAGATTGTTTCCTTAGGGGGAAAATATGATCATCCTTTCAAAACATTTTGACTCTAATAGCGGGAAACTGCAAGATGAAGGATTTTGCATTTACCATTACGCATTTTAGGCAATGGCAATAATCTTGTAAAATATGATTTGCTGTTTTGAAGTTAATTACTTTATTAGAGAGGACCATCTTGTAACTAACCATCAAAGTGGATAATGAGACAGGACATATTTGGAGCCTATTGGTTTATTATAAATTAAGCATCCTGCAGATGCTTTGATTTTAGAAAAAAATCATTTCACATTACCAAGATTTCTTGTCTATCATTTTTTATTTAACATTTGTTAAAACTGATTTGTCTCACTCTAATACTTCAAATCAGTGCAACCTAATCAAGCAAATTGTCTGTAATCTCAAGAGTTCTTGGGGGATTTGTATTATGATGGGATTTTGGGGTTATGCTCCCTCCCTACCTTATTTCCTGGGGGGGGGGGAACCGCAACCAAACTACATTAATGATTGTTCTCTCCCAGTTCTACTTTTAACTGAAGATTTGCTGCCTATCTTAGCCAAGCTCCAGATAAATCAGAGCTAGGGAGCAAAGTGATATGAAAGTAATGCAACCTCCCAAAGAGACCTGATTCAAGTTGTGAATGAGTGATAGAAATATGTGAGCCTATTAGAAACGGAATTAATTAAAGATTTTATTAGCATCTGACAGTGCCTGTGGGAAAAGCGTGCTGGTTTAAAACAGAAGGAAAGAAAAGAAATCAGAGCATTGCAAGAGTAAGGCTTTATGAGAGAAGAAGAGGAGCTTAGAAGAGACAGTTCAGGGCACTGACTCCGGTCCCAATTATAAGACTCCAATTTATTCATTTATGAATTAGATGTATACACTACTTTCCTTCAGGAGTCACTGTTGCTCCATTCTTCCTTGTTTCCCCACAGCAATGAAACCCTATAAGGTGCCTCAGGCTACACAAGATAGTGATTGGCCCAGGGTGAACTTTCATGGCTAAAATGAACTTCAGTTCAACCGTCCATGATCCCAACATTTTAACTGCTGCATGGCACTGGCTATTAAATAACAGCAGTATTAATATAATGATGATAATTATGATGATGACATGGTATCAAGTCATTGTTGAGTCTTATCAATCACATAAATAGATTTTCTCCCCGATGATGTGTTCCTAACCTGATTTTTAAACTTTTCCAATGGTGTGTTCATTACCACTATAACTGAGTCCTTCCACGTTACTGCTGGTCATCCTCTTCTCTTTCCCTTGTTTTCTTGGTTGTTCACAATATTCTCAGGAATCTTGTCCAACAACAAAGCTTACTGTAACACGCTCTACATGGGGCTGCCCTTGAAGAGTGTTCTAAGACTCCAGCTGGTCCAGAACGCAGCCGCGCGAGCGATTGTGGGTGCACCCAGGTACACCCACATCACACCTATCCTCCGCGAGCTACACTGGCTACCCATTAGTCTCCGGATCCGCTTCAAGGCACTGGTCATTACCTATAAAGCCCTTTATGGCATTGGACCTGGGTACCTGAGAGACTGCCTCCTGCCGATCACCTCCCATAGACCGATTAGATCTCACAGGTTATTTCATTTCATTTAGTTTTCCTTTATTTGTATGCCGCCCTTTTCCCTGGGGGGACTCAGGGCGGCTCACAATTCAAAAAGGGAGGGGGGGGGAAGACAAACAGTATTCAAATATGGAAACAATACAACATATTAAAAGAGAGCACAACAGTCACACAATTCGGGTGGGGTTGGAATCTTAACCCCAGGCCAGCCGGGACAGCCAGATCTTCAAAGCGGCGCGGAAGGATTGGAGGGTGGTGAGGGTCCGAATCTCCACGGGGAGTTCGTTCCAGAGGGTCGGAGCAGCCACCGAGAAGGCTCTCCTCCGGGTAGTTGCCAGTTTGCACTGGCTAGTAGATGGAATTCGGAGGAGGCCTAATCGATGCCATCGTATCGGTCTAGTGGAGGTCTTCTCCGGATTCCATCTGCCAGCCAATGTCGGCTGGCGACTCCCCGAGGGAGAGCCTTCTCTGTCGCAGCTCCAGCCCTTTGGAATGATCTCCCCATGGAGATCCGGACCCTTACTACCCTCCCGGCCTTCCGCAAAGCCGTTAAGTCCTGGCTGCTCCAACAGGCCGGGGGGCTTTCGAAATATCCAGCCCCTTGGAAATTGTGACTGTTGTGTATTTTAACATGTTGTTTTGTGTATTATCCCCTTCCCTTGTGTATTGTAAGCCGCCCAGAGTCCTTTGGGAGTGGGCGGCATACAAGATCAATAAAACTAAACTAAACTAAACTAAAGCTGAAAAGCACCAATAGTCTCCCTGTCTTGCTTCGTCAAATTCCAACATTTGCTTCCATAGAGCCACAGGGAATACTATGACTTGCAAAGTTTGATCTTTCTGATTAGAAAGACTTAATGGCATTGTACTGAGTGAACTGGGTCTGAATACTTATGCCAATGTGATATTTCAGGTTTTTTTAATTAATAAATTTACAGACATTTCTAAAATTCTGTTTTTACTTTGTCATTATGGGGTACAGTGCAGATTATTGAGAAAAAAGGACTTATAGTTTTAACTGGGCCTTCCATATCTGAGATGCAAAAAATTATACAATCATGAGATGGCAGCTGAAAGATAGAACATGAAGTATCACTTTGATGCCATCAACTGGTTGTCTGGATTTTTGCACCCCGGACATAGTTTTATTTTTAACGCAGTAGCAAAAATCAGCAGAAATGAAGAGTCCATATCTTGTACAGTATGCATATCAGCACACTACTGCATGGGGATGTTTTATTCCTATTTTGAAATTCATTTTTAAAACAGGTTTTGCTGAGATAACTGCAGGAAAGAGGATCCCCTGTGGAGAGTAGAAGATTGCAAGAATCCTCTTCCTTTCAAATCAGTCATTACTGGACATCACCCAATGGCTATTAATGTTCTGTGTTCAGCTGAAGGTAATAAATCCAATATTGCTTTTGTTTCAGGGAACTGGAAAAAAGAATAGAAAGGGGTCATCATGGGTCCTAAAATTAATGATCTTTCAACCTGCAAGCTCAAGTTTTGTCCCACTGTCCTCACTGATGAACATGCCATTTTCCTTGCCTCTGCCACATTTTGCTGCTGTGTTTTCTTTTTATTTGAAATCCAAAGAACTTTGCCTTCTTCATTACTTGTTTTCATCTTTTCTATAATATGCAAATATTGTAAAAGATTGGTAAAAACCTTGGTAAAAACCATCATATACAAACCATCTATATTTCCTTTTTTTGGTTTAGATTTGCATGCAAAATGTAGGTTGATACAACAGTGAGAACAGAAATCTGTGTCTTCAAAGCATTAAACTGCAGAAATGAAGTGAATCTGCTTCTAAAGGTTATGGTTCAAGGTTATGATTATTACTTATAGAGTTCTATATGTCACAGGGCCAGATTATTTGATGGACTACCTGTGCCCTATAGTTTCTGCTTAGCAGATGCATGGTGGCATTGGGTCACTGTTGTGGCCCAGCAGGAGCCGTTGGAGCTGCCGACAGACTCCGATAGGGAGGGACCCTTTGAGTCGGCTCTGGAAGATGTGGAGGACCCTGGGCAGGGTTCAGACTCCCAAAAGGGACCAGAAAGGCTGGTTGGCCACCAGGAGGCACCTGAGGCATGGAGCAGTGGTGAAGATTGAAGGGAGTTTGTCCCTGACTCCAGGCAGAGGAGGGCAGAGATGCAAAGGCAGCAATTATGGAGAGAGACTCATAGGAGATAATCAGGCCCAGGTAGTTGTGATTTGGCTCCTCCCAAGAGAGTATATAAGAAGAGACTTTGGGAGGAGACTTTTTGCAGGACACAGCCATTTATACTAAGCTGGAGAAGCTCTTGTGTGTATCTCTTATCTGTGGGAGTCTGGGTTGCTGCCAATGTCTTGTGAATAATTACTGTGAATAAAGTGTGGCTAACATTAAGCTTGTGTCGGCGTTACTCACCGGACGGAGGGGGGATCAGAACAGGTCACTATAAGTAATGTCATCTTTAGGGACCCAGGAAGCACACCTTCTCTATTGCAATGTCTGCCCTTAGAATGAGATCCTCCTCAAAATCCACATGGCTTCCATCTTGTTGACATTACATTCTATAAAGCTCTGAAGACCCTGTTATTCTCCCAGGCATTGGAGTGAAATGGACTGGGGCCCTTTGTACATCTTTGTTTTTGTCTCTAAATTGTGTCCAGATCTCATCTGGTTTCAGATCTTGCAATACAGTTTTATACAATTTATTGTCACCAAGGTGATCCATTTTGGATGGCTAAAATATTTTCTCTATTTTCTAAATCAGGAGGCAAACTCCTGAATACATTAACATCTGACAAACCATATCTTGTACTGCATCCAACCTGGATATGAACCTTAATTAGTGCAATTCTTGTATTAAATAATTCGAGGGTAAAATGATAACTTCTTGTAAATTGGGTCACTCTACAACAGGGGTACCATACCTGGGCTGCAAAACTCTGGATGGCCTATAGATAGCAGCCAATAGGACAATTAACTCTTTAACCTTTTTATAATCACCCAGTTCTGTAACGCTGCGTTCTAGTAGCCCAGGAGTGTAATATGTTCTGTTTGGTGGTTTATTCTGGTCAGATAGGCAACTATTTGGCAATAATAGGTTAATCCACACTTACGTATTTCACATCTCATAATAATACAACTGCATAACATCTCTAAGGGATGGAAGATGAACAATATTCAACAATCCTTGACATCCAAATGTGTGAGTTCTTAAAAGCTTGCTGCCAGCCTAGCAAAAGGCAGCTGTTAAATAGATGAATTCCATCGCAAACAGGACTGAAAATAAAGTTGTTAGTATAATTCCATAATAAAAATTTAGGATGTGACATTACCACTTTTCACTATATCTCAAAGATGCACTGACGATCTGGAAAAGATGAAGGAAAAACAGTTCAATTTAAATAACTAGAATGGTCTCTTATGAAGAAACATGATGGAATTGAGAAACTTTTTAGTTTGGTGTAAAGGCTAATAGGAGGACACAACTGAGAGGTAATCAGAATCATGCAGGGACTGGAAAACATGAGTAGGGAAATGTATTTCTTCCTCTCTCACAGTGTTAGGCCTTGGGACCAAACATTGTAATGAAATGTGAAGGAATTCAGAATAATGAAGATATCAATTTACACAATGCATATAGCTAAATGTCCTATATCACAATTCCATACTCCAAATCCAGCAAGTGGAAAATGGGTGTTGTCCTCCTGCTTCTGAGCTTACTAAATACCTTTGCTTGATTATTGGATGACGCAGAATGCAGAACTTGGTCAATTCCTCAGCCTAATCCAGTAAACTGTTCTTAAGTTGTTCTATTACATCCTTACAAGTAAAAAGCTTTCTGTAACATCTGGCCATCTGGCTGAAAAAAACAATACCCACAGCAGATGATACAGATAGCTGGTTTTACTTATGTCCCTTTATGCAGACTGGTTGGTTTTTCTAACAGCTGCACAATCAATCGCCTTAGAGAGTTCCCTCCTCCTTTAGCAACATCTGGATTCTTAACTCTAGATTAGCAAAGAGAGGCGGGGGAAACGCTTCTCTTCACTTCATTGCAGTGGACAAGTAATAAAGACAAAAGCTGCACAATGCTAAAGAAAAACCCTTTAAATTACTTTTGTGCTTACAGTGATTCACCCTAATGCCCCTTTATTAAATGGGCAGTGGCCTGGCTAGTAAAACTACTAGCGCATGGAAGAGACTCCATCTTCACAAGTGCAAAGAATAGAGTTTTCCTCAAGATGAGCTCAACTGCTGCTGATTGCATGGACATTTATTTACTTATTCAGTTTCTGTAGCTGCTCATCTCAATGTCTTTGGGTAGCTTACGATTCCAAAAGTATTAAAATAATAGAAAGCAATTATTTAATAGACATGCGCTCCACTTGGGCACGCTGTGGAAGTGGTTGGATGGTCAATGTCTTTTTCTAGAAAAGCTTTTTTTTAAAAAAACCTTCCTAGTCTATAGCAATGGGAATCAGTCTCCCATCCAAGTGCTAAATGAGTTCGACTCCACTTAGGTTTTCAAGAACAGTCAAAAGTAAATGTTGTGTATGAAGAGAGTGACACCAGTCCTCCTGAGGAGATGATGTAGAGCCTTTAAACACTCCAAAACAGCGAACAAAGTTGAGACTAGAAGAATAATCCAAGAGGTATTAAGCAGACTCATTTTAAGCCTGGAAGGTATAAAGGAGAACAAAGCATCCCTGGGTGAGGAGGGACTGGCGGTTCTGTGGGGGGGGGGGGATTGCTGCTGCCCTTTTCTCTTGAATTGATAGCACAATATTTAGACACAGGGAAAAGGTTGCCTTAAGTATAGAACTGGGAATAAAGCCCATTCCAAGCTGACTTTTAGGAGAGGGCTGGAGGAACAGAGAGAAAAGAAAAATAACACCCTCCTTTGAAAGATTTTGAACTTTAAAACTTGTAGGTGCCTCTCAAGCAATTTGTGGAGGAGCAAATCTAGCTGAGAAGTTCTGTCATTTCAGGGCACCAAATATCTCCCTAAGGACTTCTCTGTGGGAAAAGAGAAAGGAAAATGCAAAGCTTTCTATCCTAGGCAAAAGTATATCAAGTACCCCTTTGTCCTCTAATGACAGGAGTCCCGCTTGAAAGAAAGGTTGGTGTGCAAGGAAGGAAGAATAAAGCTGCTAATTGGCTTCCAAAGAAATCCCAATTGCTCTCAGTTTAAGTGATTTGGTCAAGCCCTCACCTTGTACTTCATTGAGGGACTAAGCAATTGTGGAAGGCTGCAAAGCTGTATCAAAGCAGTGAATCCTTTCAGTTCCTAATTAAACGTTTCTCATTTAAAGGAAACAGTATCTCTGGTTGCCTGTATGTGCAAGAGAAACCACTGTATGTTTGGAGAGAATCTTGTTTAATAATCCCATCTTCTTCAGCATGTAATAGCTCTCTCCCTCCACCCCACTCCTCTCCCCCCCTCACAAGAGAGCAGGGCTTATTCTATGCAATGATGTGTCTTCCTCAAAGGCATTTGCATTAGCTATGCATAGAAAGAAAAGATGAAAAATTCAAATGTGGTAACTGGAGCCAACCTCCCAAAGGTGAGAGCATTATTAAGCACTTCTCCATCTTTTAAAGCACCATCTCACAAAGCTATTGACCCAATATAAAGGAACACTATTTTTAAGAAGCCGAGACAAGATTGAGCCATATAATTCCACTGAACAGTAACAATGGGCCTGATGTGGGAATTTATACATGAGCCACATAGAGAATAGCTGTGTGCATCTTCTGCAGTGACCTCCATTACCCCCATTTTTTCACAATCAGCTTTGCTTATGGGTTTGTCTTTCATACGGAGAATTGTATTCATTTACTAATCTTGTATTCACGAGGAAGGAACAAGCTGGAACCCCATAAAATTTGATTTGCTAGTGAAAAGCTTTGGCACTTGGGGCAGGATGGTGAAGGGATACCTATTTCTATATCACACACACACAAAATATGTATTTCCTTTCATTCTTTAATAGTATCCAAAATCTCTGTAAGAGTCAGCTACCACATCAGATTTCATGATAGGATTTTATTTCTGCTTAATGAAAGTAAATAGTGTAGGTCCTTCATGAAAGAAAGAACAGATTATGTACAGAAGCTCAAGTGACTCTTAGCATATGGAGAGTTAAAATTTGAAAATATCAGTATATGATACTGTTGTTATTCCAGTTTCTAATAAAGGATAATACTTGGAGCTCAGGGTTGAAATGAAGGGTCTGTAGGGAGTTAGCACCCACACAATGGTGGTTCCGGATCCCGTTGCAACCAGTACGGTGCAACGGGGCCAGGTGTCCACCACAGAGCCGAGGTGGCGCAGTGGGTAGAGTGCAGTACTGCAGGCCACTTCAGCTGACTGCTAGATCAGCAGTTCAGTGGTTTAAATCTCACCGGCTCAGGGTTGACTCAGCCTTCCATCCTTCCGAGGTGGGTAAAATGAGGACCCAGATTGTGGGGGCGATATGCTGATTCTGTAAACCGTTTAGAGAGGGCTGAAAGCCCTATGACGCGGTATATAAGTCTAACTGCTATTGCTATTGCTACATGAATGTGCGCAGGTCCTTGGTGCTCTCTGAGCTGGGCTGTTTCTTTTCTTTTTTTTTATTGAAAATTTTGAAAAAAAACTTTTACAAATATTTACTTCCCTCCCATTACCCTACCCTCCTCACCCCCCCCCAACCTTCCTCCCCCCCCCCGACTTCCCAGAACCAATACAGGGTATAAATCTTTAACAAAGATATTCTAAAATAAACTTTTAAAAAGTTAATATCATCTTTCATTTGAGCTTTAACTCCTCTTTGCTAGGCTAGCTCTAAACAGATTATATCATTCCTTGTTTCTTCAGTCATAAGCTATCTGGAATTTCTTAGTCCCATATTTATTTTGAATATAATCAATCCATCCTCTCCACTCCAATTTATATCTCATTGGAATGGTCCTTGAGATATGCTGATATTTTAGCCATCTCTGCTAGGTTTGTTACTTCCAATGTCCATTCTTGAATAGTAGGCAAATCTTCCTTCTTCCAGTATTGCGCCACCAGCAGTCTTGCTGCGGTTATTAAATGCAAAATCAGGTTAGTCTCTATAACTCTATAACTGTACAATCAATAATTATATATAAACCTGGGCTGTTTCTTACAGCAGTTTCATTACCCAAAATAGGTAATATCACCCGTGCTTATAAGGAGCGAACTCTTTGGCAATAAATATATTTTTAATAAGCTAATGATTTTTATCAAGACCTTAGCATAGCCTTAAACAAGCACTGATGCTGATTCTTAGTTTGGGTAGTGAAATATCTGCAAGGAAAAAATCAAGCTCAGAGAGCACCAACCACCCTCATTATTGTTTCTCCTCAAGAGGGGGAAAAAAAATAAGAAATGGATTTGTCTAGTTTGGTAAAGGAACGCTAAGCGGGCTAGTAGATGAAGAGCAGAAACTATTTTTGTTTTTATAATTTTTATGTGATGTGTGACAACAGGAAACAATGACAGAAACAAATAATTTCAGGCTCTTCAATTTCTAAGTGATTTTGAAACAGGTGTTACATAGATGGGTGTTTTAATGTAATTCATATATGCCAATCTACTCTAGCAGTGCAATGTATTCACATTGTAGTAGTAGAAACAATCGCACCACCTTGCGTTACAAATAAAAACAATGCACACACACTGTCTAGGGCAGTGATGGTGAACCTTTTCAGCACTGCCAAAAACTGGAACGTGCATACATATGCAAGCACTGGAAACCCAAAGACCAGCTGGCCGGCACACGCATGCCTGTTTTTTTGGCTGGGATTGGCCAGGATTTTTTAGGGGATTTTAAGGCTGTTTTCCAGGCCAAAAACAGCCCAAAAATGATCTGGAAATGGCCTGAAAAAAAGCCTGAAAATGGCCTGAAAAAATGGCCTGAAAATGGCCTGAAAAATGACGTGTTTTGGGGGCATTTTTGGCCATTTTCAGGTCGTTTTCCGGCACTCTGGTGCCCATGAAGACCATTCATGTGCTTTCTGGAAACCAGAAGAGCAGCTAGTGACCGTGCATGTGCTCACAGAGAAGGCTCTGCATGCCACCTTTGGCACCTGCGCCATAGGTTTCGCCATCACGGGTCTAGGGGAAGAAAGTTTTGGAACAAGACACATATACTATTGGACTTTCATGGTTTTTTTTAAAAAAAAACCAACAATATCTGAACACCAACAAAATAAATAAAGCACATCATATTTATTCCAAGCTTTTGCATTAACTTATCTGGGGTGCTTTAAAAAAAAGATTGGTAGGTACTTACAGTTAGCTATTTCTAACAAACTATACAAAGGTTGGCTCATCCAGGACTGGCGCTCTCTCTCTCTCTCTCTTTTTCCTGCATCGTATTCTAAATTCTCCCACTACTTATTTTTGATTTTTCTTTTCCCCCTTCATAAGGCCTTTCACGCATTCTCTTACAATTCTTCCTGGCAGCGTTCCAAGAGCTATGTTCAGTTTATCACCCTACATGCAGGAAATACAAAAGCATTCAAATATAACTAAAATGCAATTATAAAACTGTCTCTTCTGACCAGGCAGGTTATATTTATTTATTTATTTTAAAGTGCAACCTGCATTTTAGAATCACTGGAAGGAGTGGGGGGGGGAGAGGAGGAGGAAGAGGAAATCATTCAAGGTCTTTTGGAAAAAAAATCAAACTCCCATCCTTGTGCATTCTTCATAAAATGTCCGGCATGAAAATATAATTAGTAGTAAGAAGAGAATGAAGAATAAGAAATGGGTAAGAAAGGAAAGCAACATAAAATTTTAAGGTTGTAGGTGTTAAGAGGGTTGTCAGTATAATAACTACATTTGAAATGGAAATACAAGCATGCAAAATATTCAGTCAGTCTGTCAGTGAGACAGACAGTCAGACAGCCATTCCCTCTGTACAGGCTATCTGATTCCATCACAGTTCTGAGCAGCATACAATATAAAACAAAAGCAGAATACAAACAATACAAAAAGCAAATGTCAGAATGATAACAAATAATTCCTTAGAAATTGGGCTGGAAGGAAGGAAGGAAGGAAGAAGAAATAAAGGAAATGTGCAGAAAGAAAGAGTAAGAAATAGAAAGAAAAAACTTTCAATTCCCTTTGCAGCCAATATAAGTACAATTACAAAATTATCTCTTACTCTACAGTTACAAAAAAAACTATTATTCAATTTTTAATGCACTTATTATTTGTGATATTGATGATTAGAACATGGAAGAGAACATTTTCTGATACAAGGTTGACCAGAATCTATCGTTTGTTTCCCAATACTTGGCTCTACTAGGTAACTCCCAGTACATAACACCCAACAAGACTCTCTCATTCTGCATTTTTCTGGGACTTTCCCCAACCTGATGTTCTTCAAATGTATCAAACAATAATTCTCATCCCTTCAAATTCTCAAAAATTGGGAAAACGTATCAGAAGAATAGCATCATGGGAAGATGTGGCAGGTGGTAGTGGCATTCACAATGTTGCAGTGCAAGTCATGACCCATTTGTCTATGCATTGTGATGTCACATGCACATAAGAAAGGGATAGAATTGACAGGCAATGCTGCTTGCTTCATTCCGATAAAAACAGCCAGATCCCGCAAGTATTCACAGAACATTGTATGTTAATGAGCAAATATAGTTAAATGCTAATTATAGTTTCATGTTGGCTATTTGATATTGTCAGGTATTAAAATATTATAGCATGTAATCTATTAGGCTCATTTAAATGACAAACTATATTTAAAATCAAATATTGGAGGGAATTATCAAATGAGTATTAAATGGGTATATTAAATAGACGCCAAACATAAGTAAACATTTAAAATTATTTGATTAATATTCACCATTAAACACACACACACACAAAATGAGAATCAACAGTTATAAGTCTTCTCTAGTCATTTATTTGCATTAGTTCCTTTCCCTGCCTTTAAGGTGCGAATGGTTAAATATTTCCTTTTCACAAATATAGACAGATAAAGAAAAGAATCATGTAAGCCACAGTATTCTCCGTGACTTCCTATGAAAATGAAAGTTGGATCTTGAAGAAGCAGGAGAGGAAAAACATTGATGCTTTTGAACTTTGGTATTGGAGAGGACTCCTGTGAATACTGCAAGAAACACACCCAAGAAAGCAAATGAATGGATCATCAAACAAGTTAAACCAGATGTCTATGGAGATTCTCAGTCATCCAGGTCATGGTTGTCCCAAAGGTGCTTTTTCAAGAAGCAATTGGACTTTCTGGTTTTTTTTGAAGATGTTTCACTTCTCATCCAAGAAGCTTCTTCAGAGCTTCCCATCTAGCTTCTTGGATGAGCATCCAAACATCTTCAAAGAAAAACCAGAAAGTCCAGTTGCCTCTTGAAAAAGCACATTTGGGACAAGTTAAACCAGAATTCTCACTTAAGGGACAAATGAGTGGACTCAAAGTATCCTACTTTGGATATATTATGTGAAGCCCCAGTTCTATGGAGAAAGCTCTAGTGCTGGGGAAGGTGGAAGGAAACAAAAGAGGACAACCAGCAGCAAGGTGGATGAACTCAGAGAGGCAATGAGTGCTCTCTTGCAAGACACAAAAGACTAAGTTAGCGCAAAATGTCATGGAGAAAATCTATCTAACTGGTTGCCATGAGCCAATAATTACTTTATGGCACATAATCATTCAAAAATAGATAATGTTTATTTCTTCGTTAATGTCTCACAGTTTTGTGTTAGTGGAATCCAAAGACTTCTACCTGCATGCAATGTGCAATACACCTGTATGATGTCATTGCACATAGTTCTTACCAGTGTAATATAGAATTGCTGGGAAAGTTCTGAGTCAAACTCATTAAAGTATTTCAGAAGCTATCAAAAGGTCCAGAATTTTGCATTAAGAGTCTTATTGGACTGAGATTGAGTCAGGAAAGAACTTTTTTTTGATTGACAAATGCTTTGCATGTCTACCAGAGAAATGTCTCTTAACAAAAAAAAGTCTTTCCCAACTAGGGGGCATTAAATAATTCACAGCCCAACTAGATTTTTCAGCATATTTGCAATCAACCCTACAAGCATCTTACATTTAACTTTTTATAATATAATGAAGCAATGTGTGTTCTGCTATTAGAGGGGATTGCAATGAAAAAGTACAGAATGAAAAAGTAAACAGAAAAGTAAAAGTAAAGTAAAAGTAATACTAGACAATCCACCTTTGTGAAGGTGTTTTCTGTGTTTTGACTAACTATCATTCCTCTGGTTGGAGTTTGCTCCTATGCCTTTTATATCAGCTCAGTTGAAAGTACAAGGTTCACAATTAAATTCCAAAGGGGGAAAAAAAACTAAATATTTTCAGCTCCTCCATGTAATGTTGCACGGTTGAATTCCCTCCCATGCACTTGGATTTTGCTCCAGAATCTTTTTATGATGCTCCGTTCTTTTCATTAAGACTGTCAGTTTGCAAAGGTCTGTGGTGCATCATGTTGAAGTTTGAGTGTCCCGATAGATTCATCCTGATGGTAAGTCAATTTCACGACCGCATGACAGCTCATGTTCTGGACAATGGAGAAGCTTCAGAGGCCTTTCCTGTTACAAATGGCGTCAAGTAAGGGTGCTTGTTGGCTCCGACCTTGTTCAGCATAATGTTTTCAGCCATGCTGTCAGATGCCTTCCAGAACAGTTCCTTGGAAGTTAGCCTGGGATACAGGACTGATGGGAAACTGTTCAATCTGCGAAGACTCCAGGCTGTCACCAGGATAAAGGAGACTGTGTTATGTGACCTCCTCGACAACTTCGGGCCTACTCATCAACATAAAAAAGACTGAAGTGATGCATCAGCCAGCTTCGAAAGCCCAACACCAAGAGCCCACCATCACAGTGAAGGGACAAAATCTGCAAGCAGTGGACCAATTTACATAACTTGGCAGCACCCTCTCCCATGCAGTGACCACTGACATTGAGGTCAACTGCAGAATCGCCAAAGCAAGCTCTGCATTTGGCAGACTACTGACTAACGTGTGGGACCACCATGGAACAAAGCTCAAAGTCTTCTGAGCAGTAGTGCTAACTACTCTGATGTATGCCTGAGACTTGGACTGCATACAGGAGGCACGCTAGGCAATTGAATCACTTCCACACGACCTGCCTCCATAGAATTCTGAGGATCTGGTGGCAGGACAAGTTACCAGACACAGAAGTCCTCTCCAGAGTAGGCCTGCCATCAGTTCACAACCTGCTGATAAAAGCCCAGACACGCTGGGCAGGCCATATTGCAAGGATGCCAGACCATTGCATCCCTAAATAGCTCTTCTATGGTGAGCTGTCTCAAGGAAAGCGATCGCATGAGAGACAAAGGAAGTGATACAAAGACATGTTGAAAACCTCATTCAAGTCCCTGGATATCGACATCACCTCCTGGGAAACCCTGGCACAAGATTGATCGACGTAGTACACGTTGATCCATCAAGGCTGCCAGACATCTGAGGACAGAAGAACAACCATAGCACAAGAGATGCGATAACTCTGCCAAGCCAGAGATACAAATGCTGTAACAATGGTGCCCACACATGTCTGGTCGACATATGGCAGAAAATTTTGTGCCCGTATAAGCCTTACCAGCCACATGCAGACATATCGTGGCCAGCCGACAACTTGTTAGATGTCAAGGTCCTCTTTGAACACGATGGACAAACATCATCAAGGTCAATAGAACTTTGGAAGGGTAGAAGAAACATCAACTTCATTTGGGTTGCATTATGAACAGCAAGAAAACCACAAAAAGAGTTGAGAAGTTATCGCAATTTGTTTTGATTTTTATTCAAATTAATTTTATATTTAGAAAAAAATGTCTAATTTCCTAAGTAAATTCAAGGCCAGTATCTAAAAGTTCCCCTAGGTATTATGTAAACAACCAAATGACTAATTCTTGTTGCATTGCTGTGTTTTCAGATAAATTGTTGTAGAAAACTCATTAAAAAACCTCTAAAGAGTGTATGATTTATTCTGTCCTTGGCATCAGAGTAACTGGGTTACTGTTATGAATTGATAGATTTAATCTCTGTCACCCATTGTTACCTGCTCAGCTCTCTTTAATGATCCCTGCCGAGCAGTTAATGTGTCTCCTTTTTTAGGGCTAAATATTTACTCTCAGAGTGTAAAATTCTTACATGGGGTTCTAACTTTAAAGTGTTTGTAACACTGTATACAAATATTGCCTAGAGAAACTCTCCAAGACTAGTTTGAAAATAAAGGGGCATTTTGTAAAAATACAAAATGAATTCAAAATTTTTCCTATTGCTTTCTTTATCAGGAAAATCTTTAGGCTGAATCCTACTGGAATAATAATATCAGGGATCACATCAAGAAGGAGCAAATTAAAGATTACTTTGTCATTACAGATGTAATGTACAGATTATATTTTCTTATTCCATTAAGCCATGGCTCTTTTTGTGTGTGTGTGTGTGTGTGTGTGTGTGTGTGTGTGTAGATTGTAGCATTCCTACTTTACCATGTACACATACCATTTTCTACACTGATTTTTGATTTTTAGGTTTCTCACTTCCTCTTATTCAGGATCTCGCCAACTCTAGCTACAACTTTTGCAATTTTACTCTTTTAACTTCTTCATCCTTCCTTTGTATATTTGTTTTAGAATTCAGTTCTCGTTCATTTTCTCTTTATGAATTAATCATGTTACAGAGGAATTATTGAGTCTGTCATCTGCACCTCTATTACTGTCTGGTTTGGTTCTGCAACACAACAAGACAGACACAGACTTCAGAGGATAATCAGAACTGCAGAAAAAACAATTACTGCCAACCTGCCTCCCATTGAGGACTTGTACACTGCATGGGTCAAAAAGAGGGCTGTGAAAATATTTACAGACCCCTTGCATTGTGGATAAATTGTTTCAACTTCTACCCTCAAAACGACATTATAGAACACTGTACACCAAGACAACTAGACACAAGAACAGTTTTTTCATGAACGCCATCACTCTGCTAAACAAATAATTCCCTCAACACTGTCAAACTATTCACTAAGTCTGCATTACTATTAATCTTCTCATCGTTCCTATCACCCATCTCCTGCCATGTATGACTGTAACTTCGTTGCTTGTATCTTTATGATTTATATTGATTATTTCCTAGTATGATTTGATTGCTTATTTGTACCCTATGACTATCATTAAGTGCTGTACCTTATGATTCTTGGTGAATGTATCTTGTCTTTTTATGTACACTGAGAACATATGCATCAAAGACAAATTGCTTGTGTGTCCAATCACACTTGGCCAATAAAGAATTCTATTCTAAAGAATTCTATTCTAACATACTTCTTTCATGCTGGTGACTCAGCCTGGTATTCAGTCCATACGCATTCAGTCTTGATCCTATCTCTTCTTCTTTTACTATTTACATTCTTATCTCGTTCCTAATCCCTAGTGCATTCAACCTTATTTTACATTTCTCCTGATATACTTACTATAATTCCCATTTCCAAAATGTAAATAAAGTGGCTGACATAAGCTGTTACAAACAATTCTTTTCACTTCTTTCTACAAACATCCATACCATGCAATATTGTATATGCTTGTCATCTTTTGTCAGCATATGTACTTAACGTTTCTCCCATTAGACAAATGCACCATTTTGTTGCAGCTTTTCACCATTAGGTGTAGTCCATCTTCCATAACAAACACAATTATCTTGATCTTTAATATGCTATTTCTATGATAATTTATGCTGAAAATATATTATTTTTCGGATTCATACTCCCTGTTGGATTATACAATCTATTTAACATTTACTGTAAATCATTCATGTTTTCAACCAACAGCACACCTGCACACAAAGGTATTCACATTCCAAACTAACATATTTCTACTCTCTCCATAAGCATTCCTTAAACATTTACCCATAAATACTTTAAACAACCAAGGGGATATTACTCATCCTTATCTTATTCCCTGCTCAGTGCTGAACCATTGCCATTTCTTTTCACACATGCTTTACTTCTGTCATATACCACTGATCACTTTCAACAGCTGACTTCCAATTCCATGTTTGTGTAAAACATTTTATAACTCAGTCCTATTTGTTTTATTATACATTTCCTTTAAATTATTAAATAAGTATACATTCTTTCTCATATTCATACATTTGTCTATGACATGGTGATGAACAAAAATCTTGACTGTACACCTTCTCACAAGAAAAATAACACTCCACTCCAGTTCACAAGTTTTGCTCATTAGTCATATCTTTTTGATCAGAATTCTGTCAAATTCTTTCCCAGGACTATTTAAAAAGACCTAATCTCTTGGCAGTTTTTGCATTCATCTTGTTCATTCTTGCTTTGTGTAGCTTTAAGTGATATGTTAGTGATAAAATTCTTCCATTACAGTGATAGATGGAGTCTTCCCACAGAGGTTACCTGAATTGCACACCTATTCTACACGAACGCTTCATATTTTCATATTTCTGCATTCATACCATCTATACAAGCAGTCTTACCATTTTACAAGATTTCCTTTTTGGATAATTCTTTCATAGACATTTATATTTATATCATTTATTACAATTTCACTCAACTCACTATCATGCCCTCCTCCTCCTCCTCCTCCTCCTCCTCCTCCTCCTCCTCCTCCTCCTCCTCCTCCTCCTCCTCCTCCTCCTCCTCCTCCTCCTCCTCCTCCTCCTCCTCTTTCTTTTAGCCAGAATGGGATGACTCAATGCCTCTAGCTTGATGCAGCCAGCTGGGAGCAGCCTTCTCACCACCACCAAGTCCCTCTATCAAGTTGATGCCACTATTGCTTCACAGGACATCTCAACCCTGGATATCAAATTGCAGGGATAACTCGCTGGATGGAGAGCCAGGTGAGCAAGCAGGCTGTCAGAGGGTGGCGATGGTAGGTTGACTCCACCCCAAATGCAGTGGGGGATGGGACTGAGGACAGGGAGGCAGCAACAGGTGGGGGTTTCCTATTTTGGCACCTCCAGCTATTGCCTACATGCCTTGGGCTGTGCCAGATGGAAAGCAAGCGAGTAGACTGTCAAAGGGCAGAGCAGTGGTGGCACCAAGTGGAACCCTTCCCATTTTGACCTCCTCACCTCCGTTGTTATCTCTGCACCTTGGTTCTGGCCCAAATGGGCAGTTTCGCTGAGGTGGCATGCGGGTGGCATGCAGGGCTTCCACTGCTCTGCCAGTTTTCTTTAAAGCACCATAGCTCTGCTGGATTCCCCCCCCCCCCAATGCCATGGCTCTGTACCCTTTTTAAAAAGTGCCATGGCTCTGCCAGGTGTTTCTCCTGTGCCGCGGCTCTGCAACTATAATTTTAAGCACCACAGCTCTACAAGTTTTGTTTCTTAAAGTGCCACTGCTCTGCAACTTTTTTGAAAAAGTGGCACCATTGCTCTACAAGGGAAGAAAAACCCCTTGCAATGCAATTAGCACATTAAAAAAAATGCAGAACTGTGGCATGGAAAAAAAAAACTGGCAGAGCCATGGCACTTGTTGGAAGAAATATCCAGGTCCAATGCTGGAATCAATCTACTGTCACCATCCTCTGACAGCCTGCATGCTTGCCCTCCTGCCCGCACTCCATCCAGTGCACTACCCCTCACTGCTCGCCTTTGACAGCCGGCTTGCTTGCTCATCCACTCGCTCATCCATCTGATGGCCACAGCAAGTTATCCCTGCAGTGAATTTTTGGTGTTGAGATATCCTGTGAAGAAATGGTGGCACTGAGTTGGTAGAGGGGACTCGGTGGAAGCAAAAATGCTGCCCCCAGTTGGCCGTGCTGAGCTAGTGGTGTCAAATTGCCTTTTAGCATTCCCTCACTTCAGTTTTATTTGAAGAGATTTCATCCCTTCTATTTCTAAAACCTTTTATTCTGTTGAGGGATCCTTGTTTAATGAATCGGAATAATGCCAAAGTGACAATATATGCAATAACAAATGCCACATTTATACACTTGCTTCCAATATCTGAAACATACATGTTAATCAGGGCAATTATATGATGACATCCCTATACACGGTTCCTTATTTTCTCCCTTCACTCTGGATATCCAAGAGGTTGGTTTGGTTTCTCTTATGTAGAAGCATCTTTCTATATTGTTTTTAGTTGGCTTAAACTAATGTGGTCTGAAAGGTGGTCAGATATTAATGTAAGTATTTAGTTGACACTATCTTTGGAGCACTGGAGCATAAAATGTGCCTATTTGTGTATTTGTTACTCCAGAATCTGAGTTATCCTTTTACGGCACAATTTTATTTTCTGCATTCCTCTTTCCTCATCATTACCTTTATTTACGCTAAAGATAGCATATTTAATATTTCGCTATGTCTTACATTATTATGATGAATACTTATATAAATTCAAAGTATTAAACAGAAAATAAAAGTCTGGGGAACATCTACAACAGGGAAATGAGGAAGAGAATGAAGAAATCAGTTTCTCCTTAAAGAGAAAAAATCCTTCCAGACTTCATATATGGGTATTAACTTAATCTATATGTTGTGTAGAGCCACCATGTTTGGCTTCAGTTGGGTTATGTGATTCCAGTCATTGAATATACTCAGTAAACTATGATCAAGGAATTCATACTTATCCTTATCTGTGAAGCTGATTAGATGAATAATGGTGTTCATTATGAACTCCCTCAGTAGAAAATGTGGCAGACCTGAAGTCCAAAAGGTAAAAGATAGCTTCCAGAAAGTGTGGAATCCTTGGTGCTGTCAGAAAGCACTAAGGTCTCCACAGTTTGACTCTGAGCTACAAATATTTCTTCTATTGGTATGATTAAAAGTGTATCAATGGTGGGATTCAAATAATTTAACAACCGGTTCTCTACCCTGATGACCAGCTGGGTGGGTGTGGCTCAGTGGTCATGTGACCATGTGGGTGTGGCCAACCCAATGTCACTCAGGTCAATGGGCGCTTCGCCTTAGCTGTTACAATGTAATAAGGCTAACCGGAGAGGCAGGTTCTGTAAGCAGGGCAATAAAGATTAGGCTAGAAACAACACCAGAATGTTTCCTTCCTACCTTCCTTACAGGATTAGCCCTGTAAAGTGGGGAAAAAACAAAATGAGATTTCTTCCAACAATCGGTTCTCTGAACTACTTAGAAAGTTAACAAACGGTTTTCCCGAATAGGTGCGAACTGGCTGAATCCCACCATTGAAGTGTATGCTTAAAATTAGGAAGAAGCCTGAATAAGAAGCCTCAGCATCTTTGGAAAATGTACACTGCAAAATGTTCTAATTCACTGAAAGAGAACAGGAAGAGAAATCTCCAAGATCTGATTTGTGTCAGAAAAGCTTTTTCCAGATAATTGCCCCCCCCAAGTTTTAACACAAATATGCTACATGGACATAGAGTTAAAGCATCGTTATCAGTCACGGGATGTTCTTCCACTATCCATTCCTGCTACACATTGATTTCCCTTGATAAATATAATTCCCTGTGATGAAAAGTGGCAGGACCTGAACAGAGGCTGGCTTATCAGCTCCAAAGTTCTGGCAGGCTCCAAGCTGAAATCAAACAATATAAATATTTACATTTTTAAATGGAGTTGAAATGTGTATTTGATCAGAAGAGATTATCAATTCAGTCATCCTAGTGCGGTAATTCATCACCACAGACCATGCTCAGTCATTTTTATGTCAGAAAAATGCATCTGGAACACAAGGCAGTTAATGAAATGGGATGCAAATGATCATTGCCCCTTGACAATACACAGACAATGGGGTTATTTGTAGATTTGCAGAGGAAAAGCAGTGTGCTTAAAACACAAAAATAAATGCATCTCCAATTGTTTGATAAAAGATAAAATTGATGGTCTAAAATGGTACTTGTCTTGATATTTGTCAATATTATTTGAACTATGTACACACACACACACACACACACACACACACACACACACCATATATACACACAATACATGATTTGTTCTGTGGCCTAGGAGTAGGCAGTAAGGGTGCAATAGATTTAGGAAGGAAGAAAAGGCAGGCAGTTTCCTATGGGCAGAGGGAGATGTAGCCAATTATGGGCCACTTGTGAGGAAGAAAATCTGATGGCTGAGATCTGTTCCACCCTCAAGCCAAATTGGAGTAAGAGTCATCTCTGGCTTCTCTTAATAAATGTTAAGTTGGTTTATAGTACTTGGTCTATGATCTGATTCCGGATGAGGCAGCTAGCATATATAACCAAGACTTCAATGGAACTGGAGAGGCTTTCACTTCTCAGATGTACTATGTCCTCCTGGATTTGGCATTTGGCATCAGCGATGAGCTCAAGGTGGTATCTGTACGTTTTTTATCTGGGAGACTTTTATGACATTCAGAGGCTCTGATCTACAGAACATTTCCTCTGAGACCTTCTGGCTGCAACTGGGTTCTAAGAAGCAATTGGATTAGTTGCTGCAGTATCTGCCTGTGCAGCAACACTCCTGCTTGAATTGCGACTTCTGTCACCAGGTTGAAAGCAAAGTCTCTGAAGCTTATAGTTTTTGGAGATTTCAGTCTATGCACAGATGGTATCTGGAAGAGTTCAGGAGGTCTTGCCAACATGGCAGCCGTGGACATGACCTATGTCATTGATAGCTCAGCACATACTGGGTATCATAGTTCAGATGTGGATTTGTCTCACCGCAGCTGTGACATGAACTGAGGTGAAGGATATTGTATGTATGTATGTATGTATGTATGTATGTATGTATGTATGTATGTATGTAGTAATGTGGTAGCTCAGTGGCTAAGACATTGAGCTTGTCGATCAGAAGGTTGGCAGTTTAGTGGTTTGAATCCCTAGCACGTAACAGAGTGAGCTCCCATTACTTGTCCCAGATTCTGCCAACCTAACAGTTCAGAAGCATGTAAAAATGCAAGTAGAAAAATAGGAACCTCTTTTGGTGGGAAGATAACAGCGTTCCATGTGCCTTCACTGTTTAGTCATGCCGGCCACATGACTACGGAGATGTCTTTGGATAGCTGACTCTTCAGCTTTGAAACAGAGGTGAGCACCACCCCCTAGAGTTGGGAAGAACTAGAACAACTAGCACATATGTGCGAGGGGAACCTTTACCTTTAATGTATGTATGTATGTATGTATGTATGTATGTATGTATGTATGTATGTATGTATGATGTATGTATGTATGTATGTATGTATGTATGTATGTATGTATGTATGTATGTATGTATGTATTTGCTGCCTGTCTTGCATCCAATGACTGATGATATTATTTTCAGTATCCTATTGCCTTTTGGTTCATCTGTGCAAGGAGATGACACTTATTAAGTTCATCTCCTGTGGAATACTAATGGCTTTTGTTGAATACCAGAGGACATGTGCATCCCTCCCCCCCCAAAAAAAGGATCTGATGGGAAAACTAAGGCCTTGGTCAAAGCTCAGGATGCACTAAGAACCTTGGATCAGATTGTTCCTATGTAGCCTTTCTTTGAGTGTTGATTCTAAGGTGCTTCTCGGCTCCCTGAGCAACTCTGGGATATGAAATTCCAGAAGACAGACACCTATAGTGCTTCTGGAGGAAAATGAAGAGTGAATTCCACAAGAATGAGTAAAAGGCCATAGGATTACACTATGGCAAAAAGGGCTGCAAAATATTGCTATCCCCCCCTTCTTATTGTGCCTCTTTTTTTCAACTTTACAGGGCTAATCTGTAAGGAAGGCAGGAAGGAAACATTCTGGTGTTGTTTCTAGCCTAATATTTATTGCTCTGCTTACAGAAACTGCCTCTCTGATTAACTCTTATTACATTGTAACAGCTAAGGCGAAGTGCCCATCGAGTGACATTGAGTTGGCCATGCCCACCCAGTCACATGATCACCAAGCCCCGCCTACCATGCTGGTCATTGGAGCAGAGAACCAGTTGTTAAATTGTTTGAATTCCACCCCTGATCCAACTGTATGATAAGGAGAAGGGGAAGCTCTTAGGTCAGTCACTCATTCTTCGATCACCCGATGTTTGAATTCTTGCAATGTATTTCACCTTCCTTTGAAACCTTTGGAAACTGCAGCTAGTCCAGAATGCAGCAACACAGGGAATAACGGCCATAATCACTCCATGATTATGTAACTCCTCTGCTTTGTGGATTGGATTAAATAAATGATTGCCTCCTCCATTTCTGAAGTTCAGCCTCCATAATAGGACCTGAATCAGAATGGTGGCTTGAATCATATCAGCAGTTATTCTTTTTCTTCAGCAGATGCATTTCACAGCTGGGATTGTTTTGGTTTAATTGCTTTGTCTTGGTATCGATTGGGGTTGGTGAGAAGGATTTTAATGGCATCAGCTTTGTGGGGCAGGGACTTTCACTCCTTAAACTCACCATATCTGAGTTGATGTCAGCTTTGGAAGCCATATTAACACTGGAAGCTTCCACGCTGCCACATTCTTGTGCTTGGGAAAATAGGAGGGGGGATTTAGTAGAAGGAATGTAGTGAGATAAAATAGCATTATTCTCTTTGATCAAGGTCATGGTATTCCTGCACCTGGAGGAGGAGTGGTTGGAGTGCTGTCTCAAGTTGGGATGGATTGGGATTGGATAAGGTGATGGACTGAAGGGTGCAGGGGAAGGATTTGGACTTTTGACTTACTGAGGGAAAGCCTGGAAATCTCAGATTCAGGTTTTCCCAGATGAGCCTGTATACCTACTCTAATAAATGGTAGCTTTGAGAAAATGCCTGTCTCAGAGTTTTTCATTGGAATTGGGGTTTTCCAGAATGCTGACAATTGACAGAAATTAAGATTGAGAAGTAAAAATGGTAGGCCTGTAGAGTTCACAATAATGTTCTAAAATTTTATTTATTTACTTTTGTCCCACCTTAATTATTTTTAGAAATAAACAAAGGCACACAATGCTCCTTCCTCCTCCTCTTTTCCCCACAACAATAACCTATATGAAGTGAACTGGACTAAGAGAGAATGACTGCCCAAAGTAACCCAGCTGGTGTTTGTGCCTTAAAGAGGAACTAGAACTCACAGTCTCCCAGTTTCTAGCCTGGCACCTTAACTACTAGATGATCCTGGTCAGTCATAAATGATGTCAGGAAAGTGGACTACCTTTTAAATTGGGGCTTTTGTGAAGAGAAAATAGAAGAATCTGCGCTACAGGCAGGATCCAAGATGTCAGCAAAGATGGCGGAATCAACTACTACAGGCTGGGGCTACAATCATTTCCCATCTCTGATTTTTGACCTCTACAATATTTGTAGATGCTTCTGTCTATGCTAATACATGCCTCTATCCACCTTAATGAAGATTTGCCAAAGAATAACTTAGAGGCATAAATATCAATAGAAAAGACACTAGCCTCACCATAGTTTACTTAATCTATAACGATTGTATAGACATATAAGCACATCTCCCTATGTGCTATTTTTTCCAAAGCTGTAGTATTTCAAGCTATTCCACTGTACAGTATTGCCACCTTGCAAATGATTCAGACCCCCATGTACTGTGTAAGCATCCCACTGAGACAACAGGAATAGGCACCAACCTGTAATTACCTAGTAAAGACAATCAAATCACACACATTCAAGCCACCTGTGGTTCTAAATGACGAAAAGTGTTAGTTACACTGTTGTGTTTCTATAGCATCTCTGGAGAAAAACAGAGGGCGTAATGAGCCACTAGGTTTCTGATAGGCTTGCAAGAGGCAAAATTAAAACACTCACAATTTACCCCTATCATAGCTCCAGCAGAAAGACAGAGGGGGATCACAATTAAACTTTCTCGCTTCCTCTTAATTTGCACAGATGCAGAGAGAGAAAATGAGAGAGTAGCGAAGGAGGAAAGGAGGCTGCTTATTTTACTGTGATGGTTGCTCAATCTGAAGTCTTGTCCTGGAGAGGAAGGATAGGCAGTGAATCCAGGAGACTAGGTCTATTTTATGGCTTATCTGATTCATATGAGTGTAACAATCACACTCAATTCATAAAGGTAAAGGTTTCCCTTACACATATGTGCTTGTCATTCCCGATGCTAGGGGGTGGTGCTGATTTCTGTTTCAAAGCTGAAGAGCCAGCACTGTCTGAAGATGTCTCCATGGTCATGTGGCCGGCATGACTAAATGCCGAAGGTGCATGGAACGCTGCTACTTTCCCACCAAAGGTGGTCCCTATTTTTCTACTTGCATTTTTACATGCTTTCGAACTGCTAGATTGGCAGAAACTGGGAAAAGTAACAGGAGCTCACCCTGTTAAGCGGCGCTAGGGATTTGAACCACCAAACTGCCAACCTTTCTGATTGACAAGCTCAGCATCTGAGCCACCGTGTCCCTCTACTCAATTCATATAAGGGCTGTATTTGCATAGCCCTTTCATACTATGTTAGTTAGTTATTGATCCTACTACAGTCTGGATCAGATGTCATTCCTACCACCCAAGCCAAAACATGACATGTAATGTTATAAAACAAGTCAAAAACTGATTGGTGGGTTGAAATCTACTGATATGTTGATTTATACCAGAATAGCCTCCTTTGACTCAGACTGGACTCCTGGCAATTTCTTGGATCTCACCATGTAGTTTTTCTTGGCAGCACTGCAGAAATATCTACTGTGATTGACATCTGGGATTTCCCCCCACTTGTTTGCTCAGTAATCTTGGAATTTTCCATCCAAGTACTAAACAGACCAAGTTCTGCTGAAAAAAAATCCAAACAGTTTAGAAACCATTACTGTTAAGTTGCAATTCCCATCCTGTACAACTTGAGACAAAACCCAGATGGCCACCTGATTATGTGCCTGCTTATCCTCCTGACCTTATTTTTCTGATAGATCTTTCCTTATAAAACACAGTGAAGAGACAGTGCTTCAGTTGAAGCACTTCAAATGGTTTGGAATCCTGCGGCAGAAGAGTAACCCTTAAAACTGAAGTTTAATCAACATGGGCCAATAGGAGATAAAAAACCCAACAACCCTGAGACATAGTATTTACTGTAAGCTGCCACATAGTGCTACATACACTTGTAATCTCAGAAATTGTTCTCTATAAAATAAGTTGTTATAGATAAATTCACTCTAGGTTATACTTTTCTAAAAATGTGAAACTTAGAAATAAGCTTCTCTTTTCCCCTGCATGGCTTTTCAACTTATGTAGTAATCAGCTAGCAAGGCTGTGATAAATTTCAGGAGTTTGAAAAATTATACATCTATACTTTTTCAATCACCCTGCTTTCTATACATTGAACATACCCAAAATAATGCATCATAATGTAAATTCTGTGAGTCTTTTAGACTGCAAGGCGATCAAACCAGTCATTCCTAGAGGAGATCAACCCTGTTTAGAAGGCCAGATCCTGAAGATGAAACTCAAATACTTTGGCCACCTAATGAGAAGGAAGGACTTACTGAAGAAGAGACTAATGCTGGGAAAGATTGAGGGCAAAAGAATTACGGGACGATAGAGAATGAGGATGGAGTCACTGAAGCAGTAGGCCTGAGCTTAAATGGACTCCAGAGAATGGTAGAGGACAGGAAGGCCTGGAAGGACGTTGTCCATGGGGTTGTGATGGGTCTGAAAATTATATTCAGTCATTCACTAGCAATTGACAGCAACTGATGTTTCCCTCTCCCTCTCTTTCACATGCCCCTCCTCAGCCCTTTATGTTCCCTGCACCTAAATGAAATGGTTATTAAATAATCTTTAATTTTACCCTGCAGACTCTTTAAATCCTGCGTCAGTGCTCTGGGTGAGGGGGAAACTACAGGTGTTTATGACATTCATTTGGAGATTGATGGGGCTTATTGGTTATTGTCGAGAGTGAGCACCAAAACATATTTCAGTGCAGCTACTTTAAGGAGTATTTACCGGTATTTTTGTAATGTTTACTTCTTTTAATTGTTCCACTGCTGAACTTATTAGACCCAAATTAAAAAATGGTGGCATTTTGTGACAAGCATAATTTAAAACAAAGCTCATTCTGCATTCCCTGCCCTGCTGGGAAATAGGGTTGTAGATGAGGAATAGTCTCAGCCATAGAAAGCAAGGAATTATAGGTGGTCTTTAGGCTAGGCCAAAATGATTTCACTTTGTACTAGGCTGTGTAGTTGAAATCAAAGCAATGATAAAATGTTCCTATTGCAGCATTCACAACTTCCAATCTTTACCTGAGTTAACCTTCCCTCCCCCCCGCTACCTTTACATTAAAGTTAACTTCTCTCTGGGTAGCTTTAAGGCAGAAAGCTCGTTAATTTGTTGACTTTGAAAACTGAGGATGGAAGCTAGGAAATGGCTATATTTCCCTTTCAAAGAGGAGGTCCAGTGCATTGTGTTTTTCTAGCTTTAGGCAAGTTTGTTTTTGTTTTATTCTGCTTGACTCCTTTCCACAGTCAGTGGGGGAAATGTTTTTGGTTTCACTATCATGATTGTTTCTATGATGACATGTAATTGTTATGAACTGCAGCCTCCCCCCCACACTTCCATTAATAGAATTTTTCTAGTGTTCCTTGTACCATTTTTATCCCCCTAGGATATTTTATTTTGTGTGAAGTTGATCTAGACATCTTAAAAATAAATGTAAAGAACATTATTTATGGAGAATTGAGGCATGTTTGGTTTTTAAGCAAAAGCTGAGGAAATCAAGGAAACCCAAATATGAGTTAAATATACCCAACTTGGAAGAAACAATAATGTACCGTGTTTCCTCGAAAATAAGACAGAGTCTTATTTTCTTTTGACCCCATGAAATATGACCTTGGGCTTATTATAGGGGAGGGCTTATTATTTTCTGGGGCAGGTGAGAAGCGAGGTGGACCTTTTACCTTTCCAGCTCCATCGCATTCCTCACCATTGTGCTCAGGGAAGCGGCTGATAAAAAAACCCCTTCTCGCGAGTTCAATCAAACATCTTGAAATTGCAAGAAGGATTTTTTTACCAGGGGCTTCCCTGAACACAATGGCGAGGAATGCAATGGAGCTGGAAAGGTAAGGGCGCACCTCGGGGCCCAACACTACCCACCTCGCCCCAATGGTAAAGGCAGCCTGCCTGGTTCCCTTCCCCGCCGTCCCTTTAGAGAGGGGTGGCAGGTGGGGGGGAGAAGCGAGGCGCACCTTTTACCTTTCCAGCTCCATCGTGTTCCATGCCCTTTCGCCCATTGAATCCTCCTGTAAAAAAAAACCTTGCGAGTTGAACTCATGAGGTTTTTCTTTACAAGGGGATTCAATGGGCGAAAGGGTGAGGAACGTGACAGAGATGGAAAGGTAAGAGGTGTACCTCGCTTCTCCCCCCTCCACCTACCATCCCTCGCTAAAGGGATGGCGGGGAAGGGAATCAGGCAGGCTGCCTTTACCATTGGAGTGGGCGCTGTTTTTTTTGCATGAGAAGGAACAGATGGGAGGAGGTGATCGCATTGCTGGCCTGCCACTGTTTTTGCGTTGGGCTCTTTTTGTGTGGGAGGGAACAGCGGGAGGTGGAAGCACTTTGCTTCACCTGCCGCTGTTTTTGCGGCGAGCCCTCTTTTTGCCCCTCAAGCTGTACCAGTAGGTGGTACAGTGGTAATGGCGGGGATCGGTTGTGCTTGCGCTTAAATAGTTGGGGGCAGGCTGATTTTCAGGGGAGGGCTTATTATAGCACATGCTCTGAAAAGCCCGATTGGGCTTATTAGCAGGGCATGTCTTATTTTTGGGGAAACACTGTATGCATTGGCACCAACTTTTAATGGAGTGACATTTACATTTCTTGATCACCCAGGAGCTGTCCATGGTAACAAGGTTCAGTTCAAAATAACTAGGATAATGTATACATGGTTTTTGCAATTTTGTTCTTATAGGGCCTGTTTTGATAAGTTGATTGTGGTGCTGGACCATCCCATTTATTACCCAAAACATAGCAGCGAAAAATATTTCTAATTGCTGCTTATTTCAAAGGCTCAGGGATGCATAGATACATATACACACATGCATACATGCATGCATACATACATACATACATACATACATACATACATACATACATACATACAATTAGGGATAACTGTCTCTCAGACTGTTATCCTCCAATAAGGAGATGCTTTTTGAGTATTTTGTCTTTCCAATTACAACTGTGGGAAATTAAAATGGTGGCTAAACCTTTAGCTCAAAGCAGAAATATTTTGAAGCATATTATTTTGCCAGGGACAAAGCTCAGAGGACTTAATGGCCAAAACAGGAGTTGTAGTCTAAGAAAAGGCACTGTTTTTCTTTCCTTTCACTCTCTCTCTCTTGTTGCAAATGATGCAGAAACATGTCAATTTCTAGTAGCTTTCCAGGAACACTGTTGTGGGTGCAAAGTATAAAAACCATGGATGGTTGCATTGCAAATCCTTTTGGCATAAACACAAATAAAGATAAAATAATATAAATCTAGTGTGGATATGCAATAATGAAACTGGACCACTTGAATTTGACCCTGATTCTATACCCAGCATGTACATAGACTGAGTGGATGATTTCTCTGAATTTGTCTAGGAGAAAGAAGATGTCTCTAAAATTGTTCCAAGGTAGGACAGAAGGATGCTCCATAGCAGGGCTGTCAAACTCATGGGCCATGGGCTGGATGCATCACACACTGGTCATGTCAACGCCTGGTTTAGCAGAGGGGGAAAAAGTCCCAACATATGATTCTACTGTGATTCTACTATGATGATGCATGTTTGACAGCCATGTTCCATAGGAAGGACAATAGCATCACTGCTGAAAAAAAACAACCAACGGGAGGAGTTTCCTCATGATATTTTCCATTATTTATTCCTTAATTTAATTGACAAATTGAAAAAAAGGGAAGCTGGAAACCCTGGAGAAATAGTTGTAGAATGAATATGTACACCCCTCCCAAGGAGACCTTTTGACTAAAAAGTTCAGGAACTCTCATGAGGATTCTTATGAAATTTTCTTCTCCTTTGAAAGAATTTCTGAATCAAACACTCTTTCACCAAACTGAATGAGAAAGTGCAGAATTTCACTATCTGGCATCAGAGCAAACACGTCTCCTTCATTAATTGGTTGCACAGTATCATTTATTGTGTGTGGGATGCGTCTGTGTGGGATAGGAAAATAGGTGAATAAGGAGTCATTTATATGTTTCTTTTTATCTTGCTGGGGCAAATTGCTCTCCCACCATGAATTTCATAGATATATAAGATTCCCAAAATGATAAGGTACTGAAGTGATTGTTTAAGCTGAAATTGACTCTCTGCAGCATTTGAATTAAGGGGAAAAATATAATCCAAAGCTCTATTACAGCAACTTTAAATGAGCCACATTTCAAAGCAGCTAAAGTATATAGAAGCTTTCATTTCCCCCCATATCCATTTTGTATCCTTTCAGATAATCATCTTGTCTGCCTGCTCGCACTGACAGTAGAAGACTGAAAGCCAACAGTAATTTAACAAAGAAAATATTCCTCTTTATTTCATTTTCATTGCAATCTCCCCCATCATCACTGTTATTGGGGTACTCGAAAGAGCCTTGATTGCTATGCCTTTTTGACTATGTATATAAAATAGTATAAATATTTCATATTTATTAGAGGCCAGGCGTTTGATTGAGGGAGGCAGAAGAGGATGTATGGTCTAGGTGTGAACTCCTCTGAAAACCATATAGGTTTTCTATACTGTTCTGGTACCATATAGGAAACATCCCCCCAGCTATATGTGACCTCCACCTTGGGGAGAAGAGGGAGGAAATTATTCCTGAAATCTACAAAACTGCCCTAAATCAGTTCACTCATCTGTGTTGATGGATTGCTCAACTGCACTTGCAATTGCACTTAGACTTACAGTATATACCACTTCACAGTGCTTTAAAGCCCTCTCTAAATGTTTTACAGAGTCAACATATTGCCCTCAACAAGCTGTGTCTTCATTTTACCCACCTTGGAAGGATGGAAGGCTGAGTCAACCTTGAGCCTGCTGAGAGTCAATCTGCCAAACTGCTGGCAGCCAGTGATCAGCAAACATAGCCTGCAGTACTGCACTCTACTGCATTGTGCCACCTTGTCCTCTTAGGATTAGGATCTTCAAAGGATTATTTAGGCCAAATACTATGGGGATTGAGGTGGTTCCTGTTGTGGCCAAACTTTGGAGTCCTTCTCAGTTGCAGAGATTTATATGACTCAGAGGGTTATACTGGGTTGCCAGCAGAGAGAGACATCTGTGGCTCCTTGCTTTCTGATGCTAAGTCATAGGAGAAGAGCCTAGGTGGCGCAGTGGTTAAATGCAGCACTGCAGGCTACTGCTAGATCAGCAGGTCAGCGGTTCAAATCTCACCGGCTCAGGGTTGACTCAGCCTTCCATCCTTCCGAGGTGGGTAAAATGAGGACCCAGATTGTTGGGGGCAATATGCTGACTCTCTGTAAACCGCTTAGAGAGGCCTGAAAGGCCTATGAAGCGGTATATAAGTCTACTGCTATTGCTATAGTGATGACTGAAGCCATGCAATCTGCTGTGTGTGCATTTGATATTAGATTCTACAACAGGTAGCACAATTTGAAGTGGAGGGTATTGACACTTGGCAACATTAAGACCTGTGGATTTCAGCTTCCAGAATTCACCAGGCAGCTTAAAGCTGCCAGGGTTGCACAATCCTGCTTTAGAGGGGTTTTTTGTGTTTTTTTTTGTGTTTTGATCTATTTGCTTTATCTGCTATTAAGCAATCTTTTGGGTTTGTTATTAATGAGTCAGCATTATCATATTTATTACCTGCTTTTTAAAACATTATGAATGCTCCTAAACTTTCTTGCCATGCAGTAAGGTCCCTGCTTACTGGTATGCAAGATAATGGATATAAAAGAACAACAAAAAAATAGAAGGAAGAATAAAACAAAAACCCAAATTCAATATAAGTCATAAATAAAAGATGAGATGCTATAAGTAAGTAGGTAAAATGACCAGCTTGAATACCAACTCCTCAGAGAGGAAGGAACTTGACTGGCAGCTGCTCTTCCATTAGGTAATAGTTTTCAATTGATTTTCAATCAATTTTCTTTTCAATCATCACTCTTCCTCCCCCACCAAAAAGGGGAGGGATGTCCCTGTAAATTGCAGACCACTACTTACAATTTGTTCTTGCTATGTATCTTGCTATGTAAAGTATTTTCCCCACGACACTAATTTATTAACTGATTATATGGTTACAAGATATTTGTTGGGTCATTAAAGTTGAAAGATATAGGCTTACTCTCACTCAGCTGGAAGAAAGTGCCACTGGGAGTTATTTTTTTCAGTTGCTACAGGATTCCACTGTACTATTCTACGAGTAATTGTCAGTCTATAGTTGAAGGGTGCCTTTCTTGGACTATTGTCAATCCTACCAGAGAAGCCAGACAGGAAACATGGCCAGATGAATTCCTTTTACTTTAAAGTAAGGCCACGTTAACAGAGTCTTGCAGGTCTGAAAGTACAAATCTCCCACAACACTTTTAATAGCCTGATCCATTAGGATAGGTCTTTCCTAAGTTTCTTTCTTTGACCATTAAACAACTGTTGGTTTGCTCCCTTCTTGTTTGATCAAATCCTAGGCAGCATCTCCTCCCCTCCTCCCTCAAAGTTATCCTCACATAATGGTACAAATCTTTTCACCTGCATATTGGAAGGCAATTCCTTTTAAAAAAATCCCAGAGACAAACCAATTCAAGAACAGAAGGGATTTTATTCCATTAAGAAAAAAATCAGCATAGTCATTAATTTTAGTTGCCATGCCTCACTCTCAATAATGCTCTGAAATTTTTTTTTCTGGAGCAATGTGTCTATGGAGATTCTCAGTCATCCAGGTCATAGTTGTCCCCAAGCTCCTTTTTCAAGAGTTTAGTTTAGTTTATTTTATTAAGATTTGTATGCCGCCAACTCCCTTGAGACTCTGGGCGGTTTACAGGCGTGGTAAAAAGAAACATTTAAAAGTTAAAGATAAGAAGATACAGATTAAAATTCCACATCATGGATTCCGTCTAAGTGGGGCTGGATATTGATCAACAGCCCCAGGCCTGCCGGAACAGCCAGCTCTTGGTGGCTTTACAGAAGGCCGGGAGAGTGGTAAGAGTCCAGATCTCTATGGGTAGATCGTTCCACAGGGCCGGTGCAGCTACATAGAAGGCCCTCCCCCGGGGGGCCGCCAGCCGGCATTGTCCAGAGACAACTGGACTTCTTTGTTTTTCTTTGAAGACATATTGCTTTTTATCCAAGAAGCTCCTTCAGCTCCAAAGCTGAGGAGGCTTCTTGGATGAGAAGTAAAACATCTTTAAATGTCATGTTTTCTTGGATCCTACAGCATGTCTATTGTGTTTCTCCAATAGTATGCGAAGATGAGTATGTGGGGATGACCTTGGGAGGAAGAAGGAAGAGCTAAAGCACAAACAATAATCTGTTAAACAAAATCTGAGTCTGAAGGAGGGATGGGAATGGTGGAAGCATCTTAGAAGGGAGCCTCCCTAGTTTTCAGGAGAGTAACAGAGTGAGATTTACTTTCAGCAAATACTTGCAATATTCTGTTACTGTAACCTTATAATAAATATAGTGATAGTATTCATGGTTAGAGCTTCTTGTCTGGACAATCTCAAATAGTGCCTAATACAAATATAGGTGGTATAACTTGGACACAAATGGAGTTAATATTATAAGCAGCAGCTTTCACCACACAGTATATTGCCAAAGGAAATATTTTGAGCACAACTCTTTTCCCTCTTCTGAAGTTCCTTTAATATTAAATATCTTTTAATATTAATGGAGAAGGATATTGACATTTAGATCGACTCCTTGTTATACATAAAGAGATACTTGCAACAATAGCTGCATTAAGAGGAAAGCAATGGCTAGAACTGATCATGAATAAAAGCACAAAGCGGACTATAAGGAATGATGGGTGTGTTCAGGAATACCATGAAACACTGAACAATGTCACTGTAAAATGCTGATATCTGACGTAAGCCAAGAAATGCTGGGCCTATAATACTGGGTTTCTCAAACAGCTGCATGAGAATTAATTATTTTTTGCAGGAGCATTATTTTCCAAAGTTGTGTATATAGAATGGAGAAATAAAAGAAAAGAAAAGGGTGTGTGCAAGGATTAATGTCCAAACTTTTGAAGATTTTTATGATTGATCAAGATGGGCATCTGTTAAAACACAGACGGATCTACTTTGTTCTTTGCTCTGGTTTGATCTCTTTACATGGCAGTTGTTTCTTTCACAAAGAGTGGAGAGAGAGGGGGGAGAGGGAGAGAGAGATATATATTTTCCAGATATAGTATACTGAGAAATATAAATTTCGCAAACAGAGAACAAGGCAAGCAAAGGCATATAGATGCTGCTCACATATGTTGAGATTGTATATTCATAACTTTATAAGTGGATAAATTGTGCAGTTCATCTATGACTTGAAATGTACTTACTTTTCTTGACCTTTACCTCCCACATATACACCAAGTCCACGCAGCAAACTGGAGTAAATCAGATAATTTGCTGAGGGATACAAGAGTTGTTTCAACTAGTTTTCTTAATGTTTTTTTTTTAAAAAAATGTGTCCAAAGACTGGAGGTTGTTTGATCTGGAAGGTATTCCCTTGGAATTAACAATGGATAATACATTTTGGATAATCAGGTCTTCCAATGAATTTTGTAAAATCCAAATATGGCAAGACTTTCCTCTAAATGGAAATCCATTTGGGTTTGTTCTGGACATGTAAGATCTTTTGGGAAATAAAGATGGAATCAAGAGATGCAAACTTTAAAACTCTCTTGATTCTGGTGCAATTATGGTAGTGAAGACTCACTTTTTGCTGTAGTCTTCAAGCCAAAAATGAGCCATTCTTGCTATCTCTGTAGTTTGCATTATGACCCAGAGACCCCAACTCTGGTGCCTGTTAAGAAACAATTAAAGGAAGCCCTCCAAGTATAACTAAAAGTAACTACTGGTATCCAGATTTATAGACAGAAGCAATGAAGTGTTGGTTGTTTTGAAGAGCCCTATTCAAAAAATCCCTCATTTCTGAATCCCTCATAAAATTTGGGGGAGGTGAGTTAAGAGGAAAACATCAACAATCTACCTGCTCCCCTGTGATTTTGTACTAACTCATTTGCTAAAAGTATGTGTTTCAGATTTTCTTATGGTATTTTCTCTTTCCATTTGGTTAGAATAGAATAGAATTCTCTATTGGCCAAGTGTGATTGGACACACAAGGAATTTGTCTTTGGTGCATATGCTCTCAGTTTATGGAGAATAAAAATACATTCATCAAGAATAAAAAGATACATCACTTAGTGTTGTAATTAAGGTTACTAATAAGCTATCAAATTGTACTAGCAAACAATGAAAACAATATAAATTGAAAGATACAAGCAACATGGTTATAGTCATAAGTTGGGAGAGATAGATACTAGGAAGGAAGAGAAGAATAATAGTAATACATTCTTGGTAAATTATTTGACAATGTTGTGGGAATTAGTTGTTAAGCAGAGTGATAGCATTCGGGGAAAACTGTCCTTGTGTCTAGTTGTTCTGGTGTGCAGTGCTCTATAGTGTCATTTTTGAGGGTAGAAGTTGAAATAATTTATGTTCAGGATGAGTAGATATTTTCACAGCACTCTTTTTTGACTCATGCAGTATGCAGATCCTCAATGGAAGGCTTCATATCCAGCCTGATGCTGAAAGCAAGCATTTGGCAACTTAAACCCAACATCTAATCATTTAAGCAACCACCGTTGTTGCTGATGCCCCACAAATTCACATGGAAAGAAAGAGCCACAAAGACTTAAAAGAACAAGATTCCCTAGGACTGAATAATGTAGTGTCAGTTCTTCTAATGAATGCGGATGCTGGGTGCGTGATGAATAATTAGAGACTTTGATACCTGCAGAGAGCAGGTCATGATTGTGCTGTCAGGAACTTCACTGCCACCAGAAGCATCATTATCCTAGTTACTGCTGTTTAGTAAATACACTTCGGTAGAAAAAAAAATGCATAGCCTTTTCTTTTCCTCCAGAAGCAGAAGGAAGTTCTGTGGGAATACTAGCTTTCTGCAAACTCAGTAGAAGGCAGCCCAGGGGGAACTTTTTATTCATCAAGAAAATAAAAGCTAACACAGTGTTGCTTTGATTGAAGCAGTTTATAAGCCCTTTATATAATAAATAAAATAAACACACGAGGCTTAGAATAGTATCCATCAGAAAACAATCCCTGAATATATCAGGGATCCTCCCATGTGATTAGGTCTGCCCAGAGCAAGGAATGATGACATTTAATCTGAATGTTTACATATCTGTTTACCATTGGGGCTTATGAATACTGCAGAAAAGAGCAGTGGATTTATGGCTAACATGATTGTCAAAAGCCTGCTGATGCTAAGAAATCCATATAATTGAGTAGGAAGAAGCAAGATTTATGTCAACATTCCAAGTAATGAGCCCATTGAAAGCAGAATTCTGAGGCAGGTAGATTCCTCAAAGAACAGTTCATTGGATACATCATATTGACACAACTGGTGAAACCCGATTCTGAAAGTTCCTGTGGTTTTCACCTAATTAAAAGTGAAAGTTTTCTCCTTTCCCTAAGTCATCAGTCCTATGGTCCAATGGAAGTGCTGGCCATTTGTTTGGTTACTTTACTCCTCCTATCCCAGCCATCTGTTGGAATGACCTTGGTTCCTACAGGAAAACCTTTTGTTTTGACTACAAACCCCCTCTGTGTCCCATCTAGTGGTAACCCTGAAGGCACAAAGATACTCCAGCCAGGTTCGCTTCAGGGTTGACAATCTAATCTGATACAGGTTTTAACTTGGAGCCTCTGTTGAGTGCTGGACCAAGTGGGGCTGATTTCTACCAATGGAAGGTAAACTATCTTGGAGATATCTGGGGTATTCTCCCTTGAGAAGTGACTTGATGCTCCTGGATTGATAAATGGATTGGAATACAGTTATCCTTCAAGTTTTGTCCAGCCCTGAATATTGCAGTGCAGTCTATCGGCTCAGATACACGTATGAACATTCATATAACAATGTACATGCCATTACAAAATGAGTGAAGAAAACCTACTAGGTGGGAAATATATTCAACATATACATTTAAGTGCAGTTTGGAAGTTAATTACAGTCAGAATAGGAAAGGACAGATTTATGAAGGACTATGGCTATGGAATGAAGCAGATTACTCTACCTACTTTTTGTCTAAATTTTGGGATTATGAAGCAGCACTTTAATGTCAAAGGCTCTGTTGGTTACAGATTGAACAATGACGGGCTTTCAAATTAATAACCTAATTATTAATTCAGGTTAATTTTTCCAATTATGTTTACATGATAACTGGCAGTCTCAGTCATATTATACTCTAATGGACTGTGATAATAATCTTGGGAAGAACTACTGTTTAGACAATAGTCTTATAAATGAAATCTGAGTCCAAAGGAGGGATGGAGAAAGCATCTCAGAAGTGACCGAGATGCTAGTTTTAGAAGAGCAAAAGTAAGGGAGAGGAGGGGTATTTTCAGACTTGCAAAATTGATATTAGCTTTTCAAGGTAGTTCAGGCAAGATGCATAACAATGAATACTACTATTGTAAGATTACATTAACAAAATTTGCTAGTCTGAAAGTATCCCTCGCCTCCCTTACTTTTACTCTTATAAAAACGAGTGAGAGTCCTTTCTGACATGCTTTCTCCAAACCTTTCCTTTGGGTTCAGATTTCATTCATCAGACCATTGTCTAGCCTACAGATCTTCCTCCTGTCTTTCAAGGTCATTTCCACATAACATGACAGGAATGAATAACTTTCTTTGTCCAAGGAAAGGCAAAGTGTAACATCCTGGGGGGGGGGGGGGGATAAGGAAAAGGAAGAAAAAACACTTTTGGAACATTATCTAAAAGGAATAACTAACAAGACTTTCAAAAGAAAAATGAAGGTTTACAAAGTTGTCTTATTTGATCAAGGTTAAACTATACTGTATATGCTCTTTTCCTCCTTAACAGTTTTTAATGGGTTTTTCTTGACTACGACTGAATGATGAGGCTTTATAGATTACTTTATAGATAAGATATGAGAAGAAGAAAAATTTTGTTTTATTTTTGGAGAAAGTAATAAGCTATGGTATTAAGAAGAAATAAAGATAGGATGATAAGAAATTAATTTGTAGGACAGCAGTTGAAGGGATTAAAGATTAATATTTTAATATGTTGTTTCTATTAACTTCTAGTGGAATTTTGATGAAGCTTGAATGACGAGGTTTTAAAGATTTCTTTATAGATATAAAATAAGACATAGGAAGAAGAGTACTTTTTTCTTTGTACTTTTAGAGAAGATAACAGGATATTGTGTAAAGCACGGGAAATATGAAATTGATTGACTTGTTAAATATAAATGTAAATATTCATTTCTTAATCAGACTTTTGCTGATTAAGATTGGAAGATGAAGCTTTATTATTTGCCAACAGATAACAAAATAAAGTTGGGAAAAAAAGATGAGATATGGGATACAGAATTTTTGGCTGAAATATTAGAGAAAAAGAGCCGAGGTGGCGCAGTGGTTAGAGTGCAGTACTGCAGGCCACTGCAGCTGACTGTTATCTGCAGTTCAGCGGTTCTAATCTCACCGGCTCAAGATTGACTCAGCCTTCCATTCTTCCGAGGTGGGTGAAATGAGGACCCAGACTGTTGGGGCGATATGCTGACTTTGTAAACCGCTTAGAGAGGGCTGAAAGCCCTATGAAGCGGTATATAAGTCTAACTGCTATTGCTATTGCTAAGATGTTAAGTTATTGAAAATGCTTGCACTTGTCTTGATGAAAGAAGAATTAATTTCTTTCCATATTTCTTTTCATTTTCTCTTTTTATATATTTTTCTCTTTCCCCTCCCCTTTTTTCTTTTTCTTTTTTTCACTTTTCACTTTTTTATATTTTAGTTTGTATTGCTTTTTTATCTTTGTATTTTTAAAGTTAAGTAAATTGTACACTGTTAATATAGCGGGAGGTGAATGGATATTTCTTCTGCATTTGAAATAGTTAATCTCAGTTTAAACAAACAAACAAGAAAGCAAACATGCTGAAATCTTATCACTATTATTGTATGAAGTTGCCCCTTCACAACATATATACATGTACTTTTTTCTTCTCCTTTTTTTGCTTCTCTGGTAAATATTTAATGTATTCGTAAGATTAGAAAAAGTATTTGTGATAGTTATATTATTTCCAAAAATGAAGCTAAATTGTTGTTGTTAGTTGCAAAGTCGTATCCAAACCATTGCGAGCCCATGGACAATGTTCCTCCAGGCCCTCCTGTCCTCTACCATCCTCTGGAGTCAATTTAAGCTCATGCCTACTGCTTCGGTGATTCCATCCAGCCACCTCATTCTCTGTCGTCCCATTCTTCTTTTGCCTTCAATCTTTCCCAGCGTTAGGCTCTTCTCCAGTGAGTCCTTCCTTCTCATTAGGTGGCCAAAGTATTTGAGTTTCATCTTCAGGATCTGGCCTTCTAAAGAGCAGTCAGGGTTGATCTCTAGGACTGACCGGTTTGATTGCCTTACAGTCCAAGGGACATGTAGGAGTCTTCTCCAGCACCATAGTCCAAAGGCCTCAATTCTTTGGTGCTCAAGTATATGGAGCTAAGTATTCATATTTAACTGTTAAAATGCAGCTCAAAGGATCTAGATCAGGGGCGTCAAACCTGTAGTGTCTCGTTGTCATCATGTCACATATAATGACTCCCCCCCTTTCTAAACTGGGGGTGGGCGTGGCAAGTGCATGACGAATCTGGCCCATGGACCATGAGTTTAAAATCTTTGATCTAGATGTGGCTGGTGTCCAAAGCTGGTTTAAAGCATTCTGGGACAACAGATATATCCTTGTATTGCAAGGGAAAGTATAGCCCTCCAGATGTTGGAAAATTATGTGTCATTATCCCTGACGCTTGACTATTCTGCTTTTGGATTCTGAGTGTTCTACATTAACAACCTGTGGAATGCTATTGGATTTCATTTAACCACTAATATCTTATCTAAAGAGACTATTAATCTTCATGTTTCATCATAACCAGTCTCTACTAGGCACCAGGCATCATTCCAAGTCGAAACTGATGTACCGTATCTGATTTAGTCAAAAATATTTAAAACTGGGCAATAACACCATATAAAACAGTTTCTCCAGATCTTTCCCTGTTCTACAGGACTACAAAAGAGTAATCACAATAAGATCGACTAACACAACAGAGAAGGCTATCTCTTGGCACATTTGATATTTTAAGACTGATAAAACATAATTTTTTCTTTTCCTTTTTTGCTTCTGTAGTATTACATGCAATTATTACAAAAAATTAAAAAGAGAAAAAAGAATAATTGCAACATTAAAACATATATTTATAGCTGCAATAAATATGTTTGAGTGTTTACAGAAAAAAAAAGACAGAAACTAGCTTTGGTATGATGTGTTCTGCTTTGCCAGCAATGGATGAATAGTAGAATTGGCCACACAAAGAAGAATTTCATTTTCCAGAATTTCATTTTCCCCGCCTCTCTATCCTCCTCATTTGATTAAGGACATTGGTATATCATTAGTACTTTGGTATCTAATGGAAACTTGCCAAGGGATATTCAGAAAAGACTGCTTGGTACAGGTGTGCACGTGATACTCAGAGCTAGAACATAATCACAGGGGAACCTTTTTTTGTGGGGTGTAGGGTACAATGTTCCTTTCAAGGATATATTTATCAAGGATAATGAGTAGGTGCTGTAGCCACCAAATGCTCATTAAGTCATTGAGTAGGATGTCTGAGTCAGTTGAATATTATAACTCAGCAGAGTGCCTAATTCACTACCTAGTAATCAGTCATTTTGCTCTGTTTAAATTCTGTAGATATGGTAGCAGCGGGATAATTTCACTCAAACTTGTGGAGGAGGAAAGCAACGAAGAAAGAGATTTACATGGATCTCCCTTTCTCCCCCTCCCTCCAATATTCATTCAGCCCATGGCTCATCTGTTCCAGTTTCATCAAACGGCTTCCTCTGCTGCTGGAGGAAGCATTGGTGCCTTATTTGCTATTCATAAAGAAAGGATTGAGTGTGTACATCAAAGGCCAGATTTCATTATGCCATCCCAGGATGGTGAAATAAGCTAGAAGATTCATAGGGAAGGCACGGTTGTCTTTAATATCACTTCTTTTTTATTATCTGGGGTGGGATCGTATTTCTCTCACCTTTGTCAAAGCTGGAAAGAAGAGATCATAGGGAAGCATCAATAAGCATCATAAAAGCACACAATGTGCTATTTTATTTTCTCAATAGGTAACAGATCCAACCTGACCACAGAAACACTAGCAGAACTAGATCTGGTTAGTAAGATCTGGACTACCTGGAAATACCAGGTCCTGCTTTGTTTGAAGCCAGATGCAATACAGGTAGTCCTCATTTAGTGACTGTTTGAATTTACAACAGCACTGAAAAAGTCACTTATCACTGTTTTTCACACTTGCAACTATTACAGCATGCCCATGGCCACATGATCAAAATTTGGATGCTTGGCAACTGGTTCCGAGTTATACCAATAGCGCTTAGACTTATATACCACTTCATAGTGCTTTAAAGCTCTCTCTAAGCAGTTTACAGGGTCAGCATATTGCCCCCAACAATCTCATTGTTCCTCATTTTACCTACCTTGGAAGGATGAAAGGCTGAGTCAACTGCCTTGATAGATAAAAAGCTATGTCAAGCGCCTTTCTGCTGTTAGGCACCCTGCACAATATACTTCATGGCTGGGGTGAAATCTGGACCCTGCTATGCATCACCTAATGCCCCAGCTGCCCATGCATATGCAGAAAAATACGTCTTTAGCAGTAAACATACAGTATATAGGATCAAGGTAACTCTATAATCCAGTCTACTGGAGTTTGGTGGCCAATATAGTTAAAAAAAAAACAAGCAAGGAAGAAAACAATCCTCTATATTAAAGGAGCATGAGTGCATTGACTTACTAATTATTCCATGTGTTGTCATCAAATTGTGGACCAACAATGACTGCATTGCAAGAAATTCACAATTTTTGTTTTATCTTTCTGTCCTTATATTTTTGTATTGTAGGAGATCACACAAAGGATAGGACTGCTAATTTAAGTTTCCTGCACAAGGCACTTCCCAGCACCATAGTATCTAACCTGTTGTGTTCAGTGGTCCTGTTTTAAAAGAAAGAGTCTCCATGATGTTCTAGAAGGAATGAAACAAGCAACAACCTGTAACACAAGAGTTTGTCATTGAGAGGTAAAATGAAGGAAACTCTTTTGCTTAGGGTCAGGATGCATATGGTAAATCAAAAATTTCATATAAGAGCATAGATTCATATTTTTTAAAAAATAAAATTGCTCTCTATTCCATATCTATTAAACGAATCATTTTCTTCCATAGGATATATGATTATTTCTTTCCAGTCATATCATTTTTTTAAAAAAAAACTAGAAAAGCAATTCCAATAATTGTAATCATCTCATTTAGAATTAATAAGCCAACCATTGTATCTTGATTCATGATCAATGGGATGTTAAAGGAACCCTTATTGAGTTTAATAAGTATATAAGTTTCTAGTTAATGAAGTGAAAATTATACCACCAATAACTGTGTAATTACATTCTTATTAATGCATTCAAATGCCTTGCAGTTTAAATGGTGTATAACAAGCTCGTTATAGCAAGATAATTAGATAGCCATTAATTGTTAAAATGCTGATTGACATGTGGTATGGTAATAGATATCTAGCTTGCCACTGCTGTCTTGAAGACTAATTCAGTGCTTTAATTCTGTTATCATTGAGATTTTACAAATATATACATGTAATAATTAATGAGCAGTGCTCACAAAAATCTGAGGGTAGGCTTAGCTAGGAAAAAAACAATACCAGCAAAAGTTAGGAGACCTTCTTTCTGATCTTGCCCAATGTATTATTGTCTTTATCATTATTTATTGTTTGTTTAGATTTATAAAGCTATTTAATTTTGTAAAATTCAAAGTGGTATACCTAATGTTCCTGCCTCCTATCCCACCCCTCCAAATAACATCCTGTAAGATGTTTGTCAGAGAGATAGTGACCGGCTGAAACCATCTGGCTTCTATACCAAATGGAGGATCACAGTTTCTAGTCTAGCCTCTTAACTACTGTACTCAACTGGGTCTCTAAATTCTCTGATCATTATTTACCACATAAAGTAACCAAAATTATTAATGTTTGCTTCATTGTTAGAAAGAGGCTGCTAATATGTTGCAAGCTTAATTTAATGTTGAGCTTCAGCTTTCTTGAAAATGTGCTCCTTCATATATTTCATATATTCATACATTTAAGACAAGGGATGCAGTGGCTCAGTGGCTAAGATGCTGAGCTTGTCGATCAGAAAGGTTGGCAGTTCAGCGGTTCAAATCCCAAGTAACAGAGTGAGCTCCCATTACTTGTTCCAGCTTCTGCAACCTAGCAGTTCGAAAGCAAATAAAAATGCAAGTAGAAAAATAGGAACTAACTTTGGTGGGAAAATAATAGTGTTCCATGCACTTTCGGCATTTAGTCATGCTGGCCACATGGCCATGGAGACATCTTCAGACAGTGCTGGCTCTTCGGCTTTGAAATGGAGATGAGCCCCACCCCTTAGAGTTGGGAACGACTAGCACATATGTGCGAGGGGAACCTTTACCTATATTTAAGACATAGGGAGCTATCTCTATACTTGCTGGAATATGCTGGTCTGCATGGCACTGAGTTCTTCTACCCAGTTACCTCTTCTCAGATAAATGACCAACATCCTCAAGCAAAGTAAAAATTTGGATTAATCATGGCATCATAAAGATGAGCATAATTTAGTCATTTTTTGTTTCTTCCAACTAACTGCAGAATTGTCCCCTATGATGTCTTCAATTAAAATGATAATGGACAAGTGATTGGTACTCATTAGGGCTGTGTAAGGCAACCCCATTTGCCTTCATGAAGCATTCTGTTCTGTAGAGACAACATTGCTTCATTAAGGTGTAGAAATGATGCTCTTTGTTAAGGTACTTCAGGTCATTCCAATCATCTTCTCTTTCATTTCCAGTAGCCAATAGAGCTTATGCAGAATCCCTTTCTAGTTACTGAAAGTGGCATAAGAGGCCACAGAAGCCATATAAAGCTGAACAATGCCTATTTCTAGTTTCTTAATATTTCTTTTCAGGGGAAAGCATTCAAAACACTCCAAAGAAAATGTTTGTTCCAGCCTTTTGGGAGACTGTCTATTGAAGGACCTGGAGCAGGGATCCAGAGCTTATTGGGGAAATACCAGGTGCAGAAGAAACACGAGTCCAAAGAGCTTGGGAGATTATAAATAGGTTAAATTATCCCTTTTTTTCTGACTCCCTGAAGTACAAGAGGAAGGGAAAGGAAAGAGAGGACTGGCAAGATTAGGTTATTATAGCCTATCCCAATAAAATGCAGTTTTAGTCTTCCTGTGAAATCTGTTGCCTGATCTGGTCTATTTTGAAGCCTAACCACAAATGGCTTAATGTTCCTCTTCAATCTAGGATCATTTAATGCAGGGGTGTCAAACTCGAGTTCATTGAGGACTGTATCAGGGTTGTGTTTGCTGGCAGAAGCACCGCAGACCGGTCCTTCGCTGTTTCCAGGATGGCCCCACGGGCCAGATCTAAGCACCCCATGGACCAGATGTGGCATGCGGGCCTTGAGTTTGACACCCCTTGGCATATTCCCATACTGCAGGCATGATGTGTTTGGAGAAAATATAGTATGAGATAATCACTATGATAGAGGGGATGGGCTCCCTCTTCCTTCTTAAACCAGCATAAAAAGACTCTCCCCCCTCCATTTTTTTTGAAAGAGCTGATTAGGGCTGATTAGGGTCAATCAATCAGAATATAGCTGGAAGATACCTTGGAGGTCTTATAGTCCAACCCTCTGTTCAAGCTGCAGAGCCTATACCATTTCAGATGGGTGGCTGGCCAGTCTTTTCTTAAAAACCTCCAGTGATGGTGCAGCTTCTTTGGTTTGGCTCCTAAGTGTCATGAGTTGAAGTGAGTTGCCCTTATGGACCACATGTTCTCAGAAAGAGCGAGTTCCAGAGGTGGCATTCAGCAGGTTCTGACCAGTTCTGGAGAATGGGTAGCGGATATTTTTAGTAGTTCGGAGGACCAGTAAATACCACCTCTCACTGGCTCCGCCCACATCTATTCGCTGCCTCCTGAGTCCCAGCTGATCGAGAAGAAATGGGGATTTTGCAGTAACCTTCTCCTGGAGTGGGGTGGGAACGGAGATTTTAAAGTAGCCTTCCCCTGCCACGCCCACCAAGCCACGCCCACAGAACCAGTAGTAATTTTTTTTTAATCCCACCACTGATGAGTTCCTCCTATTTTTCCTAGCTTTATGCCCTTCAGTGGTAGTTTTTTGGTTCTATGGGGAGGAAGGTTCCTCTGAAACAGAGGGGGAATTGCTTGGGGAGGTTTTATGTAGAAAGATTTGGTGAAAAATACTATCTACTTTCACTAGCAGTGGCCTCCAATTGAATGACAGAATGACAGAAATAATTGTCCCGTGAATAAAGAGCACCTTTTCTTGATAATTCTATGTGCTTGTGGGGAACAGATTTAGAAGACAATCTGCCATTTTCATTTTATTTCACTCCTCACATTCTCTCTCACACACATGCACACTAGCACATGCATCCATCTACCAATATCTGTCACTTTTCCTGATCTGCTTTATTTTACTTACTGCTATTTTAATTTGGATTACTTGTGGCAAGCCAACAGGCAACCCAGCTCCAAAACGATTTGCTTATTGCTTCTGTTGCCCATCTGGGAGCTTGGCAGAAATCAGATTAAGCTTGTTTGCGTGTTAAATGTTCAGGAAAAATGACTTGCTCTAATAAGGTGAGCACAAGAAAATGTGCTTACCAGAGCAAACAACCCTTCAGCCAGCTTAAAATGCAAAGGCAAATGAATCTCCACTGTCTTGGGGTGGGGTGGGGGTGTGTGGAGAGCTTTCTGCTGCCCCTGTGCTGCCTCTTCCCACACTGCACCGCACCCCCTCCCAACCCACCACCTATCAACAACAACAACAAAGCAGAAAGGATTTTTTAAAAATCCTTCTAGCAAAATGCCAGCGGTTTAAATTAAATTTAAAGCAGTTTAATTGCCTAATTGCTCAGCTATTTTGTGCAGTTTATTAACAGAAGCAATACTTCGGCAGCCATGCCAGCATAGCAGAAAATTGGCATTTGAGCCAGCGGGAATTAAAGAAGCGGAGTGCGGAACTAAAACAAAGAGAAAAAGAGAGGGAAAACGAGTCTGCCTTGAACCTAGTGAAGCAGACATTTGAGGCTTTTGTTTCATTTTATTTTTTTTATCTCCTTCCCTAATCTGTCACCGATGGATCAAGAAAACTGTTGGGCTTTTTCAAAACGCATGACTGACACCAGCTCATCTCCACCTTCTCTTGCCTTTGGAAGAAAAACTGGGGTTCCCCTCCCCCTCTTTCCTTTTGCTAAGAAAGAAGCGCAGAATGCATTTAGAAGAGAGAAAGAAAATGTGTTCCTTGCCAATAATATTGGCAACTTTGAAAAGAGCTAATTTGATGGCATTTTTCAGGATAAGCGCTGCCACTAAATGTGTGTGTATCCAAACAGAACCAGCAAATCACCCATATAAATAAATGCATGTATTTACTGAAGAGAAGAGATTAATATTCATCTATAATATTCCTCGCTCTTCCTGACCTCATTTCCCTGTCATCAGAAGCAAGAAAGGGGAATGAAAGGCATCTTGCATAATAAATAACCCAATATTTATTTCCTGCAAAGTACCATTTTTAACCAGAAATGCCATCGTGCAAGATGTTAAGAACTCTAACAGCTGAAATGAGTGTTTAGGCTGCTTCGGGGATTTACTTGCCTCTTGATTTACAGGAGATATAAACGGAGGTTTGAAATTCGATTTGCAATAGCAGTGTTCTAAATGCTTTTCTCAGGAATACTATGTTGACATCACACCCACACTGTTTTGTTAGTTTGCAAAATATGCAGCTTGGAGTTGCCTGGTTGTCGGCAAACGAGGCAGCACCTGCTATCAGCCCCTACCACACTACAATCTGCTGCAACTGCAGAGTAAACAAAGGGTAAAGCCAAACTGCTTTCCCTCCACAGTGATCTCACCTGCTGCTGTTTGCAAAGCAAGGGTGGAAAGTGAGTAGTGTCACGGACTCAGTTTCCCTAGTGAAGAACAAACCATAAGCAAATTTTCTATATCACGGGCAGTGGTGGATTTCACATTTGGTTACCACCTGTTTGCTGCACGCCATGCCCAGTCTCAAAAACATGCCTAAATTGGATGGCATAGAGCAGGGTCAGATGGGCAGTTGGGCAGACCACGATTTCTGCTACCAGTTCAGGTGAACTGGTGCAAACTGGCTGAATATCACCTCTGATCATGGGTGTCAAACTCACTGTGTTATTTTGCCTTACGTGACATTTCATGATGTTTCACCCCTCATGGAGCTGGGGTGGGCATGGCCTGTGCATGATACATCCAGCCCATGTGCCACCCAGTTTGACACCAGAGGATGCCAATAGCCTTGTTTGAAGAGTTTCCTGAGCCATCAGCTTTTTAGCAAGTTTTGATGCTGGGCCAATGTGGATGGTGGGCCTCATTGATTGCTTCACCAATAGCTAACTGAAGTAATCAATACCAGCAAAAATGTTTGGACTTATGATCTAATTCAGGGGATCCCAAGCCCTGAAACTGGGCCACAAGAGAAATGGGCAAGAATGCATGCATGCAAAACTCCATTAGTGCGAGTGGAGGGTCCGTGCGTCTGCCGCTCACACAAATGCCGCTCACACAAAAGTGCAGGTGCCTGCCCCTCATGCACCCCTCCCAACTGTGGGTTTTACCACCAGTTTTCCATGCATGCATGCTTGCTTCACACGCACATCTTCTGTGCATGAGCCTGGGCTTCCGTGTATGCATTTTGCTTGTGTGTGTGCGCCTTCCGCACATGTGCCCAGCCTGAAAAATGTGGCTAAATAGAACATCATAAAGCTGTGGTGAATGGGCAGGCCCATCAGCGATCTCCACTACCAGTTCGCCCGAACTGGTCCAAATCATCTGAATACCACCTCTGATCCCTTCCCCCCACAGGGCAGGGACACTGAGGTGGAAAGGTTGGGGACTGTTGATCTAGTTGGAACTGAATAAGTGATGGCATTTAAGTAATGAGGGAGAGTGAAAAAATTTGTCTTCCACAGGACCTTTTCTAGACCATTTTCTTTTAGGGTGATTTCCTTGAACACGTCATGTCAGTTTTGCAAGAACTGAGTTTACTAGACTGAAAACCAAAACTCTGCATCACACTTCTGTTCCTTTTGCAAGACAACCAGGGGAACAGGCATTTATAGCAAAGGGATTTGTTGTACGAAGCAAGGTCAAAGCTTAGGCAGCATACTGAAGCCAGGTTTTTATGACTGGAGATTAATAAATTGAACTATTATACAAACTTGTTTTCTTTTTGTATTGAAAAAAAATTGACCAAAGGAAATCCTGGGCATTTCAAAGTCTTATAGAAAGATATTTCCTTTCCTTTCCTTTCCCTTCCCTTCCCTTTCCTCCCCTGCCTTCCCTCCCTTCCCTCCCTTTCCCTTCCCTTCCCTTCCCTTACTTTCCTTTCTCTTCCTTCCCTTCCCTTCCCTTCCTTTCATTTCCTTTCCCTTTCCTTCCTTTCCTGTTGTTCAGATTATTCAAAAAAGGAGGACTCGGTATCTATTGGGTTGGCAGAATAAGATGGATGTACAGCCTCGGTAAGAGACTACGTGACATTTTTCTAGGACTGTTTTCCGTCATTTTGGTTTCCTAGCAAATTGCAGAGCCAGTCATGTAAGAAGCTGCCAGGTCAGGCCAGAGCATGGACTACATGAATCATTATTTCCATTTTTATCTCCATTTCACATGTTTTACGTCTATGGCTTTAAACTCCACGCAGAAAGTATTGATCATGGAGTTGCAAATTTACCTGTTTTGTTTTTCATTTGGGCAAAGCACATTGTTATCATAGCACATACACAGTGCAAAATAATATCTAGGTACCTTGCTGTTGCTTTGGCACATAGTCATCAAAGACTACTCCTGTAGTGAAAATCAGCTTATTCAGAGGAAGCTAAATTATTTTTGACCACTGGGCAAAGAAATGACACAGAGTTGTCTTTAGGAAAGACATGGACCTCATTTCCTCCTTCTGTTTTCATCATGATTAGAATTTCAGGAAACAGAGCAAGAATGCATGTCAGGGTTCCACCTTCTCCATCATCATCTTCATCCAAATCCCAAAACCTTTGCAAAGGGGAAGCTATGCTATTGATGCAGACTCTTTGCCTCCTGTAAAATCCTTTTTTTCCACGATGCTCTATTAGAGGAGAAGAAAAAACAGGCTCCATGCTGTACATGTTCATTTGGTAACCCTTTCAGAGTTGAGTAGGAGAGTGATGGAGTGGATAAAACTAGTTGCACAGCCAGAACAGACACTCCCATCTCAATATTTCTTATGGGATTGTATAGCTGTGGTATCAAAGGAGCATCACAACCGTTGTGATTGAAATGCTATGCTGATGGACATTTGTTGGAGCAAATGCAATGTGTGCATGGCTTCTGTCTACTCTCTACATGCACCCAAATGGGACATACAGAGTATTTGAGAATATATGACCATTATTAGAAGTTTGGATCTCGTTCACATACAATTTGTGCAAAGGATCTCTCTTGTAGTATGCATGAATCCAGATAATGGAGACAAAACCAGTAGGCATGATCAACAAAATCCTATTCCTTCACCCTATAGGTTCTGGTTCACCTATACCTACTGGTTTTGTCTCCATGATCTGCATTCATGCATACTACAAGAGAGATCCTTTGCACAAATTGTATGTGAACGAGATCCAAACTTCATTTCACATGGGAGTTAATGTTTGCGTGCCCTTGAATCTTCAAGTGATCATATCAGAAAATAATTTTGGCCAACCCTTCCACCATATGACCACAAAGAGGGGGCCTGTGCCTGTATCACCACGTGTAAATAGTCCCTCTTGTGAGGGATGAGAAGCTAATGATCCATCCTTGTGTCAATATGTATATAGGACTTCTCACAATTGCCAAATCTGTGGCTGATAAGCTTGTTTCTTGCAAGTTTTTAATAAACGAAGAGCATCTTTAGTCCTCACAGCAGCCCCCGGTTGAGCTAATGTTTGATGAGAATGTTTTCAATCTCACATAGCAGCTATCTTGACATTTATCTCAACCTCTCCTGAAAGCAGTAGGAAAACAAGATGAGTGGTTACCAAGCAACCAAGAAGTGCTTCCCCAGTCTTCAGCTTTAACTGATAAGGAGCAGGAGAAAGGACCATGGCGGAAGAGCTTAACTCTGATTGGGATTGCCTTGGCTCCTGGGAAAGTGTCCTTGTAGCCCAGTTTTAGCATCATTACTAGCTGCAATTAGTTATTTAAAAAGAGTGGTTAATAATTATGGACTGAGAATCCCATCTTGGTCCTTCTTAAATCTGTGTTTTATAGAACTAAATGCATCACCCCAGTATGCATCAAACTAAAGCTGATACTTAGAGAGAGAGACTGCTAGTATGTTATTATGGGCTAATTTGTGCTAGCAGCTGCATATGCAAATTGGTTCACTTTTGAATCCTAATTAGGGTCACTGCACATGCAGCAGACTTGATTTGTAGTCATGGCAATTTCATGGACAATTCAGCAACAAAATAAGACACAATATTTGGAGAGTTGGGGGGGGGGATGGAGAGGATTAGATACATTTTCAGGGAAGATATGGTATGCATTTCAAAGAATACACAGTGTAGTTCTGCACCTGGCTCAGCATTGGAATCTTCAGCTTGGAAGAGCATGGAGAAACCATATGATCATATATTGTGCATTGATCAGCTACCTATTAATTACCTGTGGTGTACCCTCCTACTATTCTGTAGCCCTTGGTAGGACCAGAAAGTTCACACAAAGCCCTACCTCTCTGAAATGTGTATGATTCACAAATCATATTCAATATATTATAATTCTGTTATACCTTTCTTCCCTATTTTTTATTTCACCAAAAGGATTCTTCTGATGCCACCTCTCTGACAGCCCTGGAGATCATCTTTTTGTTTGGATCTTCAGGGCTGCCACAGTAGGTATGGTGGGAAACTGGGAGGGGGTGTTGCATGGAGTTTTGGGACATCAAGCCATAATAACATTCCTTTCTCCAAGAAGACATTCAGCCTGATTCTGGAGTGGCATGACTGAGAGTCATCTCCAGTTGGGACAGTGCATTGATTGGACCATGTGATGGACATTTGGGTGCAGAGGAAGGGACTTGGGCTTTCTTTTGGGTGGGGACAACCTGGAAGATTTCAGATTCGGGTTTTCTCAGATATGCCAATATGACATCTCTAATAAAATGGAACTTTAAGGAATTTCTAGCGTTGGAGTCTTATTGCATTGTGGATGTTACTTGGAACCCTGACACTCTTAGTATTAAAGAAAAGGAAAATATAGGACAGGAGACATACTTTTTTTTTGAGACCACTAAGGAAAGGAGGAAGTCTGCTGGTCTTGTCACCTTTCTGTGAGAGAAAAATGCAACATGGAGGTGTAGAGTTGGGAAATGCATCTAAGGATGCATTCCAGCCGTGGCAGAAGCACTAGGATTCAAATCTTTCCTGAGAATGCTATCATGAGCTATCATAACAAGGACCCCTGGTGATGCAATGGTTAGAATGCCTGGAGTTCGGGCCTGATAGGGCTCAAGTTTGACTCGGCCTTCCATCCTTCTGAAGCTGGTAAAATGTGGACCCAGACTTTTGTAGGCAATAATGCTCTACATTGTAAGTAATTCAGAGAATGCTGTAAAGCACTATGGGGTGGTTTATAACCCTAAAATTTTATGCTATGCTATTGGATTGTAAACAGCCTTATGAGAATACCAGTAATGTGTCCTGCTGGAGATAAGGGTTATTCTACATATTTGGTAGGAATTTTGAGGAATATCTCAAAATACAACTGTTATGAACAAAGCTTGATATATACATATATACCTATATACACAGACAGAACACATTAAAGACAGTAGATTCTATCAAGCTAGGCTTGATTCTTGATGTTTTCATGAACCTCTGTGGAATTGTCTTGGCTACTCAATGATTCTGACTAGGACATAGCTTAGTTTTCCCGAGACTTCATTGCTTTTCTGGATTGCTTGGCTGGACTTGCAGAAGTTTCACAGATGCTGATACAGCTTATCTAAATTATGAACTTTGCTGAAAACAAAAAAGAAGCTTCACAAAATATGGTTGTTTGCCCACTACCAGTGAGAAGGTGAAAATGACCTGAGGTTTAAACTCATGGTTTCTTTCCTCCTATTGTACTTACCTGAATGAATGGATACCTAATAGCACTGAAACCATGTAGCTATTGTATCCTTATATAGTAACCTTATCTTCCCTGAGAACTGCTGGTTTCTGCCTCAGAATTCACATGCACAATCACATGGAAATGGTTTCCCACAGATAATTTGGGTTTTGCAGTTTAGGCTTCCAAATAATTTTCCTTCCTAGCCCTGGTTAGCTCTGAGGCATGCTGAATTATTTGGAGTTTAGCCAGGGTTGGCTCAGGGCTGCCACCTGCTGTGGACCTTTGTGTGTGTGTGTGTGTGTGTGTGTGTGTGTGTGTGTGTGTGTGTGTGTGTGTGTGTTATGTCAAAGCACCTGATATGCCCAAATATGGGAGGGAGCATACTCCTTTCCTTTTTGCCTGATAAGGGAGGAGTGCTTATGGCTTAGTGGCTAATGCAACTGCCTAACATATAAAAAGAGCCCAGATTCAAATCCCAGTAAGGGTATGACTAGCTGATGAGAAATAGCTTGAAATAGATCTATACTAATCTCCCTTTATTTATTTATCAGCACAAATGTAATATATATAATAGAAAACAGTAAAAAAAAGCTTGGCAAAAAAAAATGATGACCTTAATTCCACAGTTATATTACAAACTCTTTGTGTTATATCAGAGAGAAGCTGAAATGAAATACTAGGCTCAGAGGAATTAAGGGACAATGAGCCTTCTATTTCAATATTCTTATTTATTTTACTTTGTTTCTTTAATTAATATCCCACTTTTTCGCTTATTACAATAATAAAATTAAATACAAAATATGAAAAAAGACAGTAAAACTCAATACATTTGAAACCCAAATTAAAATCAATATTATTAAAATCAATTTGCAGGAACAGCTGTGCCCCAGAAGGTTTTCTCTCTGCTTCTCGTGGTGCTGGTACTTCCTAGGCTCCTTTCCTGGGCCCAATCAGTCAACCTTCTTTAACTAACAGCATCTGTAAAGTATCTCCTTTAACACCCTGCCTGACCAGATAGAATGGGTTGATGAAATTTGTACAAAATGGTTTACTCATGTAACCTGGTCCCAGGCCATAAAGGGCTGTAAAGATGATAGCCAACACCTTGAATTGTACCTGGAAGCAAACTGGCACATGGTGCAGCTCACACAGCAGAGGTGTTAGATGTGCAATCTTCATAACAACCAAGACTTTGCCTGTAGCCACATTCTGCACCAGCTACAGCTTCCAGATACTATTCAATGGTAGCCTCGTGTAGAGCACAATGCACTAGTCCAGTGATGTCCAGACCCTTTTTGGCTGCCATGCCAAAAGTTGGATGAGCACATGGGGGGTCATGCACTGGCATGCCACACCCATAATGCTATGCGTGCGATGCCCCCCCCCCCACTTTTGCCATGGTTGTTTTGCCTTCCCCAGGCTCCAGAGGCTTTCTAGAAGCCCGGTGAGGGTGAAAACAGCCTCCTCCGCTTCTCTGAAGCTTTCAGTGGGCAAAAAATGGTCTCCAAAGAAGGCCGGGCAACGTCTCAAGTGCCCTGACAAATGGCTCCATGTGCCACCTGTGGCACACGTGCCATAGGTTCGCCATCATGGCACTAGTCCATATGGGGGATGACCAGGGCCTGAGTGACTGAGAGAGTGACTTTTTCTTTTCTTTTCTGTAGGCTGTATTAGCTTTGATTGGATTCATTGACATCTTTAATAACATTATTATTTTTAAAATAATAAAGTGATTGCTGAATGCCTAAATAGGGTAGAGTTCTCACTTTTTGTTTTTGAATGGCACTTGCCCATCTGAAGGATTGCCTTTTCCACCTTGAGCCTGGTCGATGATAGCAATAGCAATAGCATAGATTTATATACCACTTCACAGTGCTTTCCAGCACCCTCTAAGTGGTTTACATAGTCAGCATATTGCCCACAACAATCTGAGTCTTCATTTTGCCTACCTTGGAAGGTTGGAAGACTGAGTCAACCTTGAGCCCGGTGAGATTCAAACTGCTAAATTTCAATCAGCTGGCAGTCAGCAAAAGTACCCTGCAGTATTGCACTCTAACCACTGGCTCTGATTCAGAACATTTGACCCTTCTCACCAAATCTTTAACAGATGAATCTAAAACTTTCACAGGTCTCCTTTGTACATCCAATATAGGAAAATTATCCAAGTCACAATTCTGGTTTGTTATTTGTATCATCTTTTAATTACTAAAACATCATCCACTTTCATTTGTATAGTCTTCCTTTTTGAACATCTAGGTCGGTTCAGAGACTGCAATTCTCATTGCTTTCATTGCAAGTCTTTTAGCGGCTCCTAATACTGATTCTCAAAATAAGAAGAAATGGAGGGAAATACATCTAATTAATTGTGGCACTTATAATGGGCATGAACATTTTGCGGTTCAACATACAATGGGAACCCAACTTTTTTTGAGTCTGCTTGGGTGACCTTGGCTATCATAGTAACCATTGTGTGGTTTGCCTGTTATATGTAAGCAACATTTTGTTTATCCTGGTCTAGGATTTAATATGTCATGTGAGCCAGCTTTATAATGCACCAAAAGGGGAAACTGAGATTACTGAAGGATTTTATTTAGTTTAGGAGCGAACAACTAAACTACATGAGTTTAGTACTGCTTCATTTCCTCCAGCAAATTGACCGAATCTTAGCAATGGTTGATGGCAGCAAAATTGAAAGTTCTTCCAAAATCCATACGCCTCCCATTGCAGATTTTATATGAGTGTGTTTGGGTATGAATCCCTGAGTGGTTAGATGTTTGAGCAGTCTCTCCCCAGACTAATCCATTCCATGTATACCAGACTGCAGTACCCATTATAATCAGACAGTATGACTATCGGAATGAGTGGAGGTGATGAAACATGTAGGCCAGCACATCTAGATTGAACCAAGACAACAAGGTAAAAAAACAAATAGCACAATCTCTTATTTGGATAGCTCCAGTGGATAAGCTGGATAAGCTGGGAATTGTATCAAATTCTCTTGTCTTGCGGATTGAACTATACTTGTTTGAGGTTCCACCACAAAACCGCGTTCGACTAAAGGGCGCTTGACGAAACCGCGTAGCTGACGTCATCACAGCGCGACAACAGCGCGGAGAAAAAAGCACGTTGTAAACGCTAAACCTAAAATTAACCCCTCAACCTAAACCTAACCCCCCTAAACCTAATCCTAAACCTAACCCTAAACCTAACCCTAAACCTAACCCTAAACCTAACCCTAAACCTAACCCTAACCCTAACCCTAAACCTAACCCTAACCCTAACCCTAAACCTAACCCTAACCCTAACCCTAAACCTAACCCTTAACCTAACCCTAAACCTAACCCTAACCATTAACCTAACCCTAACCCTAACCCTAACCCTTAACCTAACCCTAACCCTAACCCTAACCCTAACCCTAACCCTAACCCTAACCCTAACCCTAACCCTAACTCTTACCTTAACTTGAATCGGCTTGCTTTCAAAGCGCTATTTAAAGTGCCCTTCTTTCTCCGTGCTCGCTGTTGTCGCCCTGTTGATGACGTCAGCGACACGGTTTAATCGGGCGCGCTTTAGTCGAGTGCGGTTTTGTCATGCCACGCTTGTTTGAACCTGATACAGTCATTTCACTAATCTATATATTTAACAAAATGATAGAGTTGGAAGGGACATTGGAGGTCTTCGAGTCTAACCTCCTACCCAAGCAGGAGACCCTATACCATTACAGACAAGTGGCTGTCCAGTCTATTCTTAAAAGCCTACAGTGGTGGAGCACCCACAATTTCTAAAGTTAAGCCATTCCACTGGTTAATTGTTCTCACTGATGTGAATTTTTTCCTTAGTTCTAGGTTGCTTCACTCCTTGATTAGTTTCTACCCATTGTTTCTTGTCTTGCTCTCTGGTACTTTGGGAAAAAAAGACTGACCCCTACTTCTTTGCAGCAGCCCCTCAAATATTGGAATACTGCTATCATGTCATCCCTAGTCCTTCTATATAGATGCAGTTCCATTAAGGACTATATATTGATTGCGGTTTGTCAGCCAGTTACAAATCCACCTGATGGTGATGTTGTCTATCCTACATTTTTTAGATTACCAAGAAGTAGATTGTAATCTATGTTGTCAAATGTCTTACTGAAATACAAGTATACTATGTCCATAGCATTTCACTGGTCCATTAATTTATTCACTTTATCAAATAATGAAATAAGATTTGTTTGGCATGGTTTGTTTTTGACAAACTCATGTTGGTTTCTGGTTATAACTTTGCTTGCTTCTAGGTGTTCACAGATCTGTTGCTTGATTATCTTTTTCAAGATCTTCCCAAGTATTGATGTCAAGCTCTGTTGTTTCCTGGATCTGTTTTCTTCTTTTTCATTTTTTGGAGATGGGAACCATATCACTATCTGTATAGAGTAAGGGGAATGATCTTGATGGACATTTCTAAGAGGTATCACCTAAAGGTGGTTGAAACATTTTTAAGTCCCAAGAAACAAGATAACATTTGGAAGTTGCTCAGACAGATAACACGCCATCCTCACTAGATAGATCAACCCCGGCAATCAACTTTATAGAAACTATAATTGTTATTGAGAATGGTTGTAGTAGAATCTTCCTAGTCTCATATTAAAAATGAATCATTTGCCTGGGTTACTTCCAAATATTATGCTTCCACCAAAACTGAAGACATCAGCAAGCTCTTTAGGATTAGGCCAAGGGTCCACCTAGTCAAGCACATTCAATCGGTAGTGCGTATTGCCAAGAAATTCACAATATGGGCAGGAGAACATACATCTTCAAACTGCTAAGATTGATAAACACTGCTATACAGTAAGGGACCAATAAAGCTGTCCTGTCATTGGGCAGGGTTAGTGACCTGTCTTTGCAGCAGATGATGAGAAGTGTTGGAAGGCAGACATGGCTGGCCTGCTGCTGTTATATGTGAACTTTCCTTTCTGATTTCCTCTGTTGGAACAGAGAGCTCTCTGTGTCACGTGGTACAAGCTCAAGACTGGACTGCAATAGAAGCTTTACAGGCTTTCTTAGCTGAGCATTCAGAAGCTTCCATTCCAATTCAATTGGAAGTCTTCTTCTCAAAGAAGGAGACTATCAGAAATTAAATTGCTTTGATACAGGAGTATTTATTTTAAGATCCATTGCTTGCTGCATTATCTTCAATGTATAGACATTTTAGCAGGAACCAAATCTCTTTCATAATCCGGAGTATCATTTTAACTATCTGATGCTTTCTTTATTTTAATTATAGTGGGAATTATTAAAAACCTAGGAAATAGCATTAATATCGACATTTTCTCTTTCAATAAAATGAACAGTTATTACTGGTTCTAAAGCCATAGTGTTTGTCTGTTTCCCATTAATTGGTGAGGCTCAGCATCATATATACACATATAATCAATTGCACTGCCACTGTAATACACTGTATGTATTCTGTATTCTGATCTTTTGTGCTTTAGACTTCTCAACCTCCACTTTTTCAAGATCTCATCTATTCCATCCATCCATAAATTTCTTACTCTCAGCCATTCACACCTCCTTCTTATATTTATTTTGCAATTTGATTCTCATTCATTCTCCCTATATGGCCAAATCTCTTCAATATCTTTCTTACTGGTCATTTAATTTCATATACAATTCACATTTATTGGGCACCCATTTATTCTTGTCTCTGCCTTTTCTTTTATTACATATTTCTTAAGAATCATATTCCCCTGTATTCAACTTACTTTTATCTTTCACCTGACATACCCAATTTTCATTTCTATGTAAAACAGTAGGTAGAGGAATGCTACATGGCTGTTTATTATTCTTTCAAAAATATTCATTCCTTACAATACATTAATACCACTTACTTTTTGCCAGAAATTGCATGTTTTAAAATTTTCTATCCGTTTCCTCAATATTTAGAGATCATTGTACCAAGATCAAGAAATTTATTTTCTAGTTTTTCAATATTTCGAAGACATGATGAAAGCTGCTTAATTTCACAACACAAAGACAGACTCAACCATAGTTTCAACATGGAAATTGGGAGCATCATAGATCAAGTTAAACCAAAAACACAAAGGAATTACCAGAAGCTTGGCACTCAAGACAAATCAGCTATCAACAGGTATATAGAGATAAACTACATTTACACACAATTCAAAGGAGGCAATGAAAAAGCTAAGAAGGAAGCAAAAAGATCAGAACACACCCTGTTCAGCAGCCAATACCCAGATAAGCAGGAATTAGCAACTGAAAAACAATTAAGCATAAAACAATACTAATTCAAGGAATTACTAAGAAGAAAAGCATACCACAAGTTACACTGACAAGTAAGCTACAGTACATAAACAGGGAACAAACCGCACACTCACTAGCACAGGTGATGTTACCTAGTCAGGCAATGAAACATATACAAGCAAATAAATATGATGAGAGAGCAACAAGGACTCCATAATGTAGAAAGTAGTAGCATATATTAACTTGTAAGGGGACTTATAAGTAAGATTCAAGGTTCAAGGTTTATTACGCTTGTATGCCGCCCTATTCCCGGAGGGACTCAGGGCAGCTAACAAACCAAAAGGGAAGGGAATAATACAGAAAAAAGCAAAAGGCAAACAAGTAATTTTAATCAGTGATGCCATCAAATTAAGCAAACAAAAATCATGTGGTATAAATGTCACTAGACACAAATTTTATCAGGTACAGTATTGTGTGTTATCTTATTTCATCAGGTAAGATTAGAAGGTAAAATATTTATGGTATTTTATCAAACTGTAAATAGGTTTAAGATACCCAGTGTGTAAATATATTTTTGTGTTTTGGCTGAAGTTTTGTTTGTATCTGTTATTGTGCCCGGAGCCATCATGCAAAAAAACAAAGCTGTGAGGCAGAGGATTTTCAGCGGGCTCCTCAGGCAGTGTGAGCAGCTCAGAGGGATCTAAGCAGAAGTTACACCAGTGGAGAAAAAGGTAGTTCAAACTCAATGAATGTACTGCCTCTGGTAGAGATGTGCCTGGAAAAGGATATAGTCAGGGAAAAAAACCTGTTAGAACTGTGATGCTATGGAATATTAGTAGCACTATAGATTTGTTAGCTTTGATCATATCTACTAGGTGGCAACAGAAGTGATTCATAACAAGTTGCAGAATCTTTTGAAAAGTGTTTCTTGGGACAATGGGCCCAGAAAGAGTGGATGTGATGGACTGACACACTGTTTCTTTTCTGTTAGAAAGGATATGATTTAAATCAGGGGTGAAATCCAGAAGATTCTGACAGGTTCTGGAGAACTGGTAGTGGAAATTTTGAGTAGTTCGCAGAACTGGCAAATGCCATCTCTGGCTGGCCCCAGAGTGGGGTGGGAATGGAGATTTTGCAGTATCTTTCCCCTGCCATGCCCACCAAGTCACACCCACAGAACCGATAATAAAAAAAATTAAATTTCTTCACTAATTTAAATACTAATGAATTTGTGAATTTTGTTGAAAGCATGTTGCAGAGCAATGGAAATATATTAGGGAGTGGTGATGTATACTTTATTATTTGTATGAATAGAGAGAGGCAGTTTTAAAAAATGAATCCCCCCTCTGGTTTAGCCAAATCCTTGAGATGAAAATATACCATGTGGCCAATTTCAATTAAAGGGCAAATTTCTATGTTTTGCAAGTTGTCTATTTGTTAATGGGGTATTAATAAAACGAGAAATTATTACTGGTCCCAGAACCAATTTCGTTGTATTTAAGTACAATGACCATAAAGATTATACTTATAAATATCTGCCACAGAATGGTATTTCCACAGAAAACAGGGGTGACTATTCAGTGATACTGAAGAACTTTCTGAAGAACATCTTAGTGTAACTTAACAACATTTTATTTTATAGGCAGGAAGGATGGGGTGATTTTGTCACGGTAGGCCTCAATAAGAAATATGCCATTTGTATTGTTACACAGCACTCATTATTATGGGATAAAAAACATCAAGGGTGAACATTATTTCTATGAATTCTGTCACATCCTGTATAAATTTACCCATGGTTGCCACTACCACCATTCAAAAATGTTCCAAAGTAGATACACAGAAAACAAAATGTGGTTCTGTATTTTTTAATCCATAGTTCAAATGGATGTTTGGCAGTTTCTGTTTTTTTTTGTTGCTTAAATTAAACAAACCACCAAAAATTATGGACTTTTCTTGGCAGTAAGGAATTCCTACCTCATTTGTTCAACATAATAACCAGTCAAGATTACAAAGGACTACTGACAACTGTATTGAATAAAGACCAACAAGTAGACAGTAATTATATTTTTCGGTAATTCTTTTTTCCTTTCTTTTCTGTACTTTTTCCTTTTCCTTTTTATTATTTTAGTTTTTTTCAGTTTGTATAAATTTTTACTGCACTAATGTTTTTACATTTTAAAATGACTATTTTTTAAAAAAATTACAAGGAAGCACTCCCCAAGATTAAATAATATGGCCCTAAAACGATGATGCTTTAATGAGAGGGAGGATTTTGTGAAATAATTTGCTGCTAAAGTATTTGAACGGAAACTGGTCTTGGCTTACTATGCATACAAGTTGTGGGGAGCCTTGTAATCATTTTAGAGAGCAAATAATGAAAATGATACCTCATGATTTTCTCATAAGCTTGGTGAGTGTGAGTCTATGTTGCTGATGAGGTTGACATCCAATGCAATAAGTTACAGTAGCATCACTCTAGGTGGTTCAGCATTTTCTCATTTATGGGTAAAATGCAATCACATTAGTGCCTTTCATATCCTCTGTACAATGGCTGATGTATATAGGAAATTGTGAGAATCTGAATACTTAGTGTGCATTGTGGGGGCTGAAAAGCAAATATGCAATTAGGGTTTGGATTGTTTTGCTGCCATCAATGACACACACACAAGCACACAGACACCTAGACATAAGCATAGACATATATATGCTTTTGTGTGTGTGTGTGTGTGTGTGTGTGTATACACATCACCTTCGTTATTTTTATAAATAACTCAAGGCAGTGAACTGCCTAATTCGCCTTCCTCTTTCTATTTTCTCCACAACAACAATTCTGTGAGAAGGATTGGACTGAGAGACAATGACTGGCCCAAAATTACCCAGACAGCTTTTAAATTTAACTTATAGTTGCCTTCTCAGCTACTTTGTAGAGGACTTCGACTTCAGCCTATGAGGTTTTGTGAAACAGCAGAACCGAGATCTTTGTTCCAGATTTTAAAAAATACCCCCAAAGTCAAGATTATTGTTATCATCTGCCAATGCAAACCAGATGACATGTTGGTGACTGATGCTTCCTTGAAGCAATTTGCAGCTCCTGGGCCCTTTGAATGTGTGAGATGCTCTTTTGAATGGCTGAACAAATGCTACAAGCCTCTGCTACAAATTGTATATTGCAATTTTACCAAATTGTGAACAGGAACAAGTAATACTCACTGGGTCATCTGCAAATAATCTATCAAGATTTTGGGAACATACACTACTATTTTTGTGCTCCTTGATTACAACTATCCTTTAGTTTATTGTGGCCTAAAGTGAAGCTTGACAGCCAACTTCCAGTGATAACTATGGATATTTATCTTTGATCAGTTTTGATTTCAGCAATAATACTATTGATGGAATGTTTGCTCACCAGGATATAATAGGGCTTGCCATAAATTACCATGATTAAATTGTATTGCCCTTGTTATAGGTATGTTATGCAGTAACAACACATAGGAAGTGCCCACCATTTGATATTCTACAATTTCAATAAAAACATACAGTGCAATTTGTTGAAGCTTCTGGTAATGTCTGTTGTAAAGGGAAATGTTTTAAAATGGTGTCCAGGGAAAAGGACTAATGCACATCTAAGCTCTTCCCGAGCTAGAATGCCAATGTTTCAGTTCTTTAAGATTCATTTTTTTTGGAATTAGTGGATCATATTGCAGGGACATTTTAGGGCCATCATTTGCCATCTAAGATAAGTTGGTTCATGTTTTCTGGGAGGCTGGCATACGGTCTGCTTCTCGAAGCAAAATCTCACCTCTTGTTTACTTAGTCATTTCAAAACATGCATCTGAAGTTAATGTGTTCCAGCTGTGCAGATATTGCAGCTCTACTAGTCCTACATGGAATGGGAAGATACAGGGCTTTGTTAATTGAATTATAAAATTGGAAATGTTTCTGGGGAAAGCTGCTCTCAGTGCATTGCTGGATCTTAGGGTCTTAGTCATCACCGAAAAGATGATGTGCCTCAGCCTCTTTAAACATGACTGTGAAACTCATTTTGGAAATTTTATATTCCTATATCTTTTCTCTGTTAATTTTATTACTACTATTCTACTAGAGCAAAAAAAAAGAGAGCATCTTCTCATTTCCTTTGTTTTAAGGAAATTGGCCATCAAAAAGAGACATGATGGTGCAGTAGTTAAAATCTAGTATTGCAGGCTAACTCTGCTCACTGCCAGGAGTTCGATCCTGACTGACTCAAGGTTGACTCAGCCTTGTAACCTTCCAAGGTTGGTAAAATGAGGACTCAGATTGTTGGCAGCAATATGCTAACTCTGTAAACTGCTTAGAGAGTGCTATAAAGCATTGTATAAAAGTTTAAGTGCTATTGGTATTGTTATCTTCATTTTAGAAAACGACACATCTACTGTCACATTTTCCTCCTTCTTGTTTGTCTATCCTTAAATTTCCTTTCCTGCTTTCCCATTGTAATTCCAGTGCATCCTGACTTTACTGGATCTTTGTTGCAGTACTCAAGACATTCATTCTTCCAGATGGAGCTCATCTAAGTTTGACTTTTAAATGATCACAAGTATACATTGTTTAAAATTATTTATACTCCTCAAGACTTTTGTTACATGCCTGTGATTTGGGTCCAACCCTCTTCCAAGTCAGGGTTAAGCGCTCAATCTCTTGATTGCTAAATTTTATCAGGATGTTACTTCTGTCATTATTTCTATGATTTCCACTCCTTTGTTTGCCTTGTCTTATCGATTCAAAATTTAGCACTATATGAGAATTTATTGAAAGCCTTTCTACATTGCCTTTTTTTTCTGAGTACATTTTCAATTTTATACCTGTGCTATTGACTAGCAGGAACATTTTAGAGTTCTTTAAGATAAAAAGATGATTTACAGGCTCATTGATGTCACATATTCATCTGTGTAGTAAGTATGGTGTAATCTCTTGCTCGAGTGTGTGTGTGTGTGTGTAGAGGGGGCTGAGCTTAGAGTTCTTCTACAACAAGAAGCTGGGCAGATTTTACCTTTCCCAGAAGCTTTATCTGACCACTTCCAAGAGAATGCAATCAGTTTAGCGAGATTCTTGTCAATAGGCATGCAACAATAAAGAAGTAACCTTGATCAGCTCACGGTGTTATTCTGGTTCTGTGTGTGACAATATATCACTATTTCACTTCTTGCTCCAACTTTTTGATAACAAATATATTATGCATGTTGGTTTGCTGATAGGATTTTTCCAAACCTCCCCTTAAGTCTGGATGCTCTGATAAGATCCTTACCTAAAGATGTTCCTCCTTCATTGTGCCTTTTAAAATTTCTCCTACAATCTTGCTTACACATCTTATTCATTCAATGGGTTTACAATGCCAGGAGCAGCCCAGACGCTTCATGCTATTGTAGAACTGAAGAAGGTTGTCCAAAATGTCCATGAATCAGTGGATATTGTTTTCTAAAATAGCTCAGAGTTTATATTTCAGCAAAACATCTATGAAAAATGCCTGCCATCGCTGACCTAGGATAGTACCATTTTACTTTTAGAAAAATTGACCTTTACAGGTTTATGAAGGATATAACCCACTTCCCTGAAAGCCAGGTTTAGCTGTATTTTCTGCCATTGAAATAGTGAAGTCACATGCTCATAACTCTTTATATGACCATCTGTACCCCATGAATCAGAGCCTCAGTCACAAATTTCAAATAGCACGCTGGATGCCTGGGGAATTCTGGGAGTTGAAGTCCACGTCTTAAAGCTGCCAAGGTTGAGAATCACTGCTCTGGAACACAGTAAAAAATAGGCAGTCTTTCTGAATAAAATCCCAGCCACATTCCAGATTAGAAAAGTCCTCAGATTTATGACAGCAGCAGTCATCAGAGTAATATAAATAGGCCCTCTTTGAACTGTATGCTTCATAGACAGCATTAATTCAGAGACCGCAAAATATAAATCAAATCCTTTAGGGTGAAGTCCAGCCACTGGTATTTACATAACAAGGAGTAAAAACCAATTACTTGCCCACCAGGAATCCTTTATGAGGAACTTAAAGGAGGGGGGGGGGTTCCTGTTCACCATTTAGCAGACTGCCTAGTATGTACTATGTGATATTTATTTATTTATTTAAACAATTTATATGGCTGCTAATTTTGCTAGTGCAGCTCTGGGCAACTAACAATAAATTAAGACAAAACAAAACAATCTTCCACGCAAACATCGAAACAACTCTAATTAATTAATAGTAATAAATGTGCCACAGATCCAAATAGATCTTTCCATTTATGGTCAATAATGAACAAACAACCACAGACAAATCAATTAACAACCAGGTCTTTTGTGTTTGGCAAAAGGGTAAAAGGGTGGGGGGGTATTTAGTTTTGGCCGTGTTACAAGACATTAGAATAGGTGATCGACTTTGTTTCCTTAAGGTTTTTTTTTGGGGGGGGATCCTTCTAATAAAAACCCAGAACAACTTATTTTAATTGTTTAAAATGCACTTAGGATTCCCCTTCATGTAACAATGAATCTGAAACATTGTCAGCACATCCAAGGGAGAAAAGGGAAGGATGCAACCAATTATAGCATCATTAGTTTTATTTATTTATTTTACATTATTTGTGCTGTAACAAATCTAATTAGTTTATACTTTAGAGTGGCAGATTTTGTTAAATTCCTGCCGAGCTGAGCCAGACTTTTTTTCCCCCACTCAGGAAGCAGAGCAGCTGTCTAGGGAACATGATGGCAAGCAACTCATGGGCTCCATTCAGTAGTGTTCGAAGGAAGCAGCATCCTGTCTTCTTTGCCGGTGTATCATGTGTTTCCAGTGACCTCCAAATGCAGTTCTGAAGGCATGAAAAATCTCCGTGCCAACTCGGCTCCAAAAGTCATTAAATATGAAGAGAAGTGCAAGTTCAGATGCACCAAGAAAGAAGAGCATCAGCAATTTGTGACAAACCCCTAAATCTGCCTATGTTCCTTGAATGATGAATGTCCGGGAGACTATCAACAGCAGTAACATGTCATATCAGATCCTTTTTAAAATACACAATCAGATTTTTTGTCTGCAGTCTTTCCTAGGAGGAATTGCTCGACACTGCAAACCTTCAGCATGAAATATGAAATGCACTTCGTCTCATGGGTAGGACTGAATAAACCCTTTATCCTTGAGGGAAAGATAAGCCACCGTTTGTCTCACTGTGAAAAATGAGCTCCATTGGCATTTGTGGAGGCTCGATGCAGTGGGAGCATCACATTGCTTCATCAGCAAAGAAAAGTCACTGGGGATTTTGAAGGCCTCGTTCCCCGTAGAAGATTCAATCCTGTGAGTCGTAGACAGCTTGAACAGAGAACTTCTCTTGTGGAGACTTATGGAATTCTGGAGTCCTCCATTTCAAGAGGAGACTCAGTGAAGCTGGTTGGGAATGCAGGCAATGCACAGCCCAAGTTTTTATTGATTTTATTTTATTTATCTATTTATTAGTTTGTGAAATATGTACAAGATAGCAGGTATAAGTATGAACATGGAAATGGACAAAGGAAATGAATACAAATAGTTGTAGTTTATTGGTTTTGTATGCCACCCACTCCCGAAGGACTCCGGGCAGCTTACAATAAAAAGGGAAGGGGGATAAATAAGACAATACAAAATTTAAAATACAACAACCTTCACAATTAAAGTGGGGCTGGATACAGCCCAGGGCCGGCCAGAACAGCCAGAACTTAGTAGCTTTACGGAAGGCCGGGAGGGTAGTAAGGGTCCGGATCTCAATGGGGAGGTCGTTCCAGAGGGCCGGAGCTGCAACGGAGAAGGCCCTCCCCCAGGGAGTCGCCAGCCGGCATTGGCTGGCAGATAGAATCCAGATAAGGCCAAGTCTGTGCAATCAAATCGGTCTTTGGGAGGTAATTGGCAGGAGGCGGTCTCTCAAATAAATGGAGACAGTAGGACAGGGACTGTAGGCATGCTGGTGCGCTTATACACGGCCCCTTTATGGACCTCTTAGGAATGGGGTAAAGTCCATGGGAGACAGTTTAAGGTTGAAGCTGTGGGGGCTTGAGGATGTAACAACAGAGTCAGGTAGAGCATTCCAGGCATTGAACACTCTGTTGCTGAAGTTGTATTTTCTGCAATCAAGTTTGGAACGATTTACCTTGAGCTGTATTGATTATTTGCCCGTGTATTATTGTGGTTGAAGCTTGTAGTATCAGTTGATCCCACAGTCACATCTGAGGCAGGAACATTCCCATCCCTGCCCCATTGTCAGACTTTGGTGATCTTTCCCTAGTCTTACAAAATACAGCAATTTCAAGGGAACAGAGAAGAATGTTTCAATACAGAGGAAATTGTAAACGAAGAAGGCAGCACTGAAATACTAGATGCCACCACGCCAAAGGGATCTGTGCCGTGCTGAGCTGAAGACTTGAAAGCTGAGCAGGGACAAAGCAGAAAAAAGGCTGCCTTCTCTTCCCTGTCTCTGGAGAGTAAATTGGGCGTCTGTGTCAATCTTGAGCAAACATCTTGCGACGATTAATGATGTGTCCTAGCGAGGGAAAGAAAGCCAGGAATCCTGGGAGATCCTGAGAAAGACACAGCTTCATTGTGGGGATGATGAAAGAAGGAAGAATAGAGGGGATGAAGGGACAATTCATTCCGAAGAGTAATGAAGGGAGCCACGAATCCCCAAGGCAGACGAGTTGGAGCAAGGAGCAACTATTATTAGAATTCAGTATCGGGTGCCTCTTCATTGGAGTTATAAAGGCAGAGTGAATAGGGGATAATTTTACGAATGTATTTTTCTTTTTAAAAAAAAATCTATTGCTATTATTACTGGCTGGACAAAGCAATTTGGTTTTGTCTCAAGAGAAAGCTTTGTGCTGCGGAGGCAGTGCGATTGATTCTCTTTGTCCTGGAGAAATCATGATGTAATTTCCTTCCATAAGTCACTCTGCGTACTCTTTCCCTCTTATCAACAAGCACAGAAGCGTCTGTCAGATTTTTTTCAAAGGAGGTCAGAATGGGTAAAGCAAAGAGTTGTGGTCCTTTTGCATTTGTCTTCAAAATGAAGGGACCTGACTGCTTTATGATTTAAGGATTTTTGGATGGAAATTCAGGTGTACATATTGATCCCAAAAGCTCAGGAAAAATGGCCTTGAAAATTATTTCAATAAGGAATAACATTATGGGAATATATTGCAACCATAGGCTTAAATGAAAGGTATATGTTTTAGAAAGTACTTCCACAATTGCAATTAAATTAGTGGAAACAAGAGGGGCTATAATTATTCTGAATATAAAAATATAACCCACTGTATTATTATTATTATACAATTGTATCACAGCGGCCAGTTGTTTCGCTGGACTTGGCATTGGTTACTAGTCGGGCCCCACCCAGGGGCCTAGGACGTCGTAACGTATTTTCGTAATATGCGTGCAGATCCAAGCAGTGCGGCTTTTTGCATTTGACTGATGGTGATTTTGTCAATTTTTAACTGTTTTAAATGTAATTCCAGTGCTTTTGGAATAGCACCCAGTGTGCCAATTACCACTGGAATTACCACTGCTGGTTTGTGCCATAGTCGTTGAATTTCAATTTTTAAGTCCTGGTATTTTGCTATTTTTTCATGTTCCTTCTCAGCGACCCTGCTATCACCTGGTATTGCGATGTCTATGATTGTGACCTTATTTTTCTCAACCAGTGTGATGTCTGGTGTATTATGCGCCAGTATTTTGTCCGTTTGTATACGGAAATCCCACAAGATCTTGACCATCTGATATTCAGTGACTTTTTCAGGGTGATGTTCCCACCAGTTTGTTGCTGTTTTAATATTATAATTTTTGCACAAATTCCAATGGATCATTTGTGCTACTGAATTGTGCCGCAATTTATAATCAGTCTGCGCAATTTTTTTACAGCAGCTGAGTATGTGATCAACAGTTTCATCAGCTTCTTTGCAAAGTCTGCATTTGGCATCATCAGAGGATTTTTCGATTTTGGCCTTAATGGCATTTGTGCGGATCGCTTGTTCTTGCGCAGCCAGGATTAGTGACTCTATTTCTTTCTTTAATGTACCTGTTGTTAACCATAATCAAGTTTGTTCACTGTCCACTTTATCTTTTATTTTGTCCAGAAATTGGCCATGCAGTGCTTTGTTCTGCCAACTCTTCATTCTTGATTTTATCACTTCTTTTCTGTATTCTTGTTTCGTCTGTTGGGCCTTCAGTAGTTTTTTGTTCTTTACTTCAATTAATAGATGTTCTTGACTTTCTTTTAAATAATCAGCCAGTGCATGTTTTTCTTCTTCAACTGTTTGCTTCACTTGTAATAATCCTCTGCCACCTGATTTTTGGGGCAGGTACAGTCTATCAGTATCACCACGTGGATGTAAACTGTAGTGCATTGTCATTAGTTTCCTGGTTTTTTGGTCCAAAATGTCCAAATCAGCTTGTGTCCAGTTAACTATACCAGCTGTGTATCTTATAACTGGTATTGCCCAGGTATTTATGGCCTTGATTGTATTTCCACCATTCAATTTAGATTTCAAAATTTTCCTAACTCTGTTGGTGTACTCTCGCCTGACAATAGTTTTTACTTCTCCATGCTTGATATTATCCAACTGCAGAATGCCTAAGTATTTGTAGGCTTCATTTTCATTGCATTTAATTAGTTGGCCATTGGGCATTTCAATTCCCTCACATGCATTGATTTTGCCTCTTTTTATGGATACAGTGGCACATTTTTCCATGCCAAACTGCATTGAAATATCGGTGCTGAATACTCGGACTGTATTTGTAAGTGATTGGATTTCTATTTCTGACTTTCCATAGAGTTTCAAATCATCCATATATAGTAAATGCGAATTTTTTTCAGCTTCTTTGGCTGTTTGGTAGCCTAATTTCATTTTTTAAAGATTACTGATAATGGGATCATTGCGATGATGAAGAGAAGAGGTGAAAGTGAATCACCCTGGAAAATTCCTCGCTTGATATTAACCATTCCGTAGAGCTCATTCCCTACTGCCAACTCAGTTCTCCATTGTTTCATCGCCTTTTCAGTAAAGGATGTAATATATTTGCTAATGCCAGTTGTTTCTAAGCATTTTATGATCCAACTATGTGGCAGTGAGTCAAATGCCTTTTTGTAATCAATCCAAACCGTATTCAAATTTGTTTTTCTGTTCTTACAATTTTCTAATATCATTTTATCAATTAGGAGCTGATCTTTTGTGCCCCTGTTCCTTCTTTTGTTGCCTTTTTGCTCTACTGGCAAGATGTTGTTTGTTTCCAAATAATCCATCATGTTATCTGCAATAATGCCTGTGAGTAATTTGAAGGTTGTTGGCAAGCATGTTATTGGTCTGTAGTTTTCAGGTGTTGTTCCTTTAGTTGCATCTTTCTGAATCAAGTATGTTTTTCCAGTTGTCAACCATTCATCAATTTGGCCCTTTTGTAAAATTTCATTCAGTTGCCTGGCCAATATTGCATGTAAACTGGTCAGATATTTGAGCCAGAAACCATGTAATTGGTCCTTTCCAGGTGATGTCCAATTCTTTACCTTTTTTACTCGATTTTTGACCATCTTAGTTGTTATTTCTAATACTTGCATTTTTTTGTTGCCAATGCTTTTCTCAAAGTCATGTATCCACTTTGCTTCCTTGTTGTAGTCCTTTGCATTTTCCCACAATTCTTTCCAGAATTCAACTGTGGCCTGTTTTTCTGGTTTTTCACTTTTGGTGTCACCATTCACATTAAGACTTTGATAAAAACGCTGTTGGTCTGATTGAAATTGCTGATTTTGTTTATATTGGATGATTCGTGCCTCATATCTTTCAATTTTTTTAGCTGTTGCTGTTATCAGCTGTTTTACAATCTCTACAGCTTCATTGATGTTTCTTGTATCCAATCTATATCTTCTGATTAGCCAATCTATGATTTGTTTTTGTTTTTGAGCCATTGCTCATGCATGTTCTTTAAGTTACTAGCATCTGCCCTTAATTTTTTGACTTTTTGTTCTAATCGGATTTTTCACTTTGGCTTTGATGCTTTTTCTGTTGTGTGACTAGGTACTTTGATTTTAATGCCTAGTTCATTAGTGACTATTACAGCTGCGCTGTAATTAACTGGTTTGTTTCCAAGATGGATCCCGGTTCAATTGTTGAAAACACTGCATTAACCATTTTCATGATAGGGGCCAAAATTTTCTTAGGCACAGTTTTTAGTGATGGTAAATGTTGCCTTTCCTCATTAAGCAGAAAATGCTCCATGATCTTATCCTTCCATTCTTTTTGTTTTTGAGTTAGTTCATCAGTTGGTTCAATGATAACTGGTTCTAGTGGTGGTGGTGTTATTTCCTTCCCGAGAGCTTCTTCTGGGAGTTCTATTATAATGTCTTTAGTTGTGTCTTGAATATCAGTTATTTCTGCTTGTGATATTGTTTTTTTGGTTTTGCAATTTGCCTGAATTTCCTCAAGTTCAACTTCACTAAACACTTTATTCCGTATAATAAATTGCCTTTGATCTGCTAGTCATTGTTCACTAACATTTGAATCTGGATATTGTTGTTTCCATAATTCATACATTCGCTTTAAATAACCTCTTTTTTCTGGCTCTGAGTTGTAGTAACAGGCCATTATGGCACGATTTTCATCTGCACTATATTTTTGTCGTTTTGTTGGCTGGTCCACTTGTAGCCCACTTGTCGATGGATGTCCAGGGACCCCAACATCCGCCGCGGCCCTTGTTAACCCGCGCGATGACCGATGCGGTATGGAATTTTTATTTGTTTTTTTCACCATATTGTATGGGTTGGCGGGTTTTTTTTTACGGGACCAGATGCCAACCTGACCCCAACCCTCCTCCTTTCTCATCCGGGCTTGGGACCGGCAACGGCAGAGTTGTTGTTGTTGTTGTTGTTGTTGTTGTTATTATTATTATTATTATTATTATTATTATTATTATTATTATTATTATTGCTATTAGAGGGAATCCTTGATTTATGGCCACAATTGGGACCTGAATTTCCATTGCTAAGCAGAGTGGTTGCTAAGTGAATTGCACCTGATTTTACGAACTATTTTTTCCCTACTGTTGTAAAGTGAATCATGTAATTAAGCGAATCCACCTTCCTGTTTTGATCCAGCCCTCGCGAGTAAAACAAACCCCTTTTCAAAACAGGGCAGGAACAGTCTTTTATTCACATGCATAAGCAAAAAACAAATGTAATTAGTCCCAACTTACCTGGTTTGGGCCAAGGAATCTGAATTGCTTGTATACTAGAAAATAAATGGTTGTCTTTGACAACAGGCCACTTCCAAAACTCTACTTTTTATTTCCCAGGCAGGAAGGGGCTGGCTAGCATCTATGTCTGCTTTTCTCTGAGTGTCGGCGTATAGCATTTTTCCCCCCTCTCCTTTCCTCTCTACACATAAACACATGATCTGGGATGGGTCTCATCCATTCCTCCCCCTCACTCAGCTCAGCCCCCCAAGACAGCTGCCTCTCCACCTGTGGGAGGGCAGAAGACCCTGTCTCTTTCTTTGTCTCTGATGCTGTTTCCTTATCAGAGCCTCCCAAAGCCTCTGAAGCTGGTCCAGGCTCCCCCTCCACTTCCTCTTTGTCTCACTCTGCACCTAACTCTGCTGGCAGCCAGCGGGCCACAACACTTTCCTCATTGCATTTGCTTGTCGGAGGCCAACTGGGAAGGCTGAAAATAGTGATCATGTGACTCCTGGATGATGTAAACTTCATAAATACATGCCAATCGCCAGGAACCTGAGTTTTGATCAAATGACCAACTGTGATGCTGCGACAGTTGTTAGGCAAGGACCAGCTGCCACTTTCCCCAATGCCATTGTAACTTTGAACCACCACAAAACAAATGGTTGCAAATTGAAGGCTACCTTTATGTACAATATTCTTGCAAAATATATTAAATTTAGTCTTAAAAATCTTAAGAGTTTACACAAGAAGAATCTTGGGGTATACAAATAATCAATCTAGACAAGTTTCAGTTAGAATTTCAATATTTTATATGCTACCAAAGATTTATCTCCAGGAAGAGTTCCATGATAGGAGGCAAATCTATTTTGGATCATTTAGAAATATATTTTGTTTTTGTTTTTTTTTAAAAAAAACCTTTTCTAAAAAGACAAAATATCTTAAGCTCCAAAACTTCTAGAACAGTATAAGAGCTGTATATCTCATTGACAAGGACAATAATTCCTTACTTGCCCCTATTCCTTCTGTAGGAGATTTCATCATCTCTTTGCCCTTACGAGCTATTTGGGTTAGAGCAAGTGATGAAAGAGAAAAGTCTTTACATAGCCTTATCTAGCCTGGTCTTTCTTTAAGAGATAAGGGAAGTTTGATGTTGTAAGCTGCCCAGAATCTCTTTCAATGAGAAAGGTGGCAAATAAATGTAATAAATAGATTAAATAAAACTTCCAGTCTGTCTGATGATTCTGTCTTGTGCTTCCTTTTCTTCAAAGGTGAAAAATCTCTTCTATCCTTACGTAACTGTATACTACCGAAACTCCTGCATCTGTTTGTCTGTTTGTAATCTTCAATTAGGTGAAAGAATGCATCACAGGGCAACAGGTTTTCAACAAAGTACCTCAACTTACAAAATGCCAGGATTACTTCTATGGGAATAAATTTTGAGAAAGTTGTGGTCACCTTGGTGTCATTGCACTGCAATTGCTTCAGTGCCATAACACAGCAAAGGTTACATGATCTTTGAAGCTTCCTACAAATCATTGGGGAAGCTGGATCATGATTGTCATGCTCCCTGCCAACTTCCTACAAGCAAAGACTTGTGGGAAGCTTACAAGTGACCTCAGCAATGGGAAGGGGAGGTCGCAAGTTGCTTGGATAAGTTTTCACTCATGCAGTGTCCCAGTCCCTCTGCACTTCTGCTATGCTGACTACTTGTGCATACCCTTCTTGATCCATGCGGCACCTCCGCATGCCTTCCTGATCCATGCCATACCTCTATGCACCACATACCTCCATGCACCCTTCCCGAATGGTGTTGTATTCCCATGCATGCTCTGCAGCCTTCACAACACTTCTTGTACCTCTTCACACATCTCTACCCACTCTTCCATACTCTTGCCACATCTCTTCATACCTATGTGGTGCCTATTAATTTTCATTAAGTCAGTGGGGAAGCCAGCAGGAAAGTCGATGTTGCAGGGAAAAAGAGGGAAGGAGGAAACTTTCTGATCCTTCCTTCTAGCTTCCCACAAATAAGCTCAATTGGTAACCCAATAGGAAATTGAAAGTTACTTTCACTCTCAGTGATTATTTTGCCCACCCGTGGTCATTCTGTTTCTCGGTTTAGGTAAGGAACTATCTTTGATACTAGAATGACATGGGGTGTCTAGTTTCTTAATAAATATAGCTTTTATAGCACATACAATTAGTTGATGTGACCATTTGTTGCTAGCTAGACTAAACCATCCTCTAAATTCAAGATAGCTATTTTATGAGCACTTACCTTTTTTCAGTGAGCTACTCTGCAAATTAATGATACAAACTATAGATAGTATACTTAATCACTGCCACTTAATCACTCAGTACTGTTTCATCACTCGATTTATGTATAGCAGTGTATCCTCTAACAAGGACACCTGCCAAATTTCAATCTTTAACACCTTGCAAAGATGGATATATTTAAAATTCAGGGAGGGAGGGTGAGAGAGGGAGTGTGTGTGTTTGTGTGTGTTTTTGTGTGTATGTGTGAGAGAGAGGGGGGAGAGGGAGAGGGAGAGGGAGAGAGAGAGAGAGACAGAGATTTTTCTGAGTTAGACTTAGCTTCTGGTGTTCATATAATTATTTTGGCTATAATATTGGAGTAATTTGACATGGTTTCTTCCTGGTTTTTTTTTCTTCACAGTATAATCTATTGCCTGGAATGCCCATCCAAGTATTAACCTTATCTGATCCTGCTTAGCTTTTCAAGGTCAGCTAAGTGCTGCCTCCCAGTTCGATGTCATTTAATTATGTCATGATAACAAAATGCTAAAAATGGAAAATAGTAGAATAAAAGCTAAGTAGATAAAAGGAAACTATAGAAAAGCCAATAATTATTATCATCACACTCTTCATTATCACACAAGCAAAATTGGTCCAGTTTGGAAGGAATTTATAAATGCATTTGTAATCCATATTCAACCATTTTTTATCTAAAAAGATAGTGATATAATATGTTGGGGATTTCAGATCTGGTATTGACTCTTCTATTGATTTTTTAAAATATATTTTAGATATACTGCTAGATATACAGAGAGATTTATTATCAAATTAAAGAGCTGATATGGAAAGCCCAGTTGCTTCTAGGATAACAAATTTATATATCTCCTATTTAGAAACAATTACATTCAATCAAGGAAAAATAATCTGCACAGCATATGTCATTCTGAAAAATATATTCATGATGGATTGATACACTGCTACCATTTTTATGGTTTTATGGTTTTATGGTTTTATTTGTATTTGTAGGCCGCCCTTTTCCCTGAGGGGACTCAGGGCGGCTCACAGAAAACCAAGGGAGGGGGGAATACAACATTGAGATTACAACACATAGTAAAATAGCAAACAACATGCATACTACATTCGGGCGGGGTAACAGTCCTTATCCCCAGGCCTGACGGGCGAGCCAGTTCTTCAAGGCTATGCGGAAGGCCTGGGCGGTGGAGAGAGTACGAATCTCTACGGGGAGCTCGTTCCAAAGGGTCGGGGCCACTGCTGAGAAGGCCCTCCTCCTTGTGGTTGCCAGCCGACACTGGCTGGCCGATGGAATACGGAGGAGGCCTAATCTATGAGATCTTATAGGTCGTAGGGAGGTAATTGGCAGAAGGCGGTCTCTCAAGTATCCAGATCCACTGCCATGTAGGGCTTTATGGGTGATCAATAGCACCTTGAAGCGCATCCGGAGATCGACAGGTAGCCAGTGCAGCTCGCGGAGGATAGGTGTAATGCGGGTGAATCGAGGTACACCCGCAATCACTCGCGCGGCTGCGTTCTGCACTAACTGAAGTCGCCGGATGCTCCTCAAGGGCAGCCCCATGTAGAGCACGTTGCAGTATTCCAGCCTGGAGGTCACAAGGGCCCGAGTGACTGTTGTGAGGGCCTCCCGATTCAGGTAGGGTCGCAACTGGCGCACCAGGCGTACCTGGGCGAATGCCCCCCTGGTCACAGCTGCTATATGGTGGTCGAATGACAGCTGTGGATCCAGGAGGACTCCCAAGTTGCGAACCCTCTCTGAGGGGTGTAAAATTTGACCCCCCAGCCTGAGTGTTGGATTATTGGTCAGATCTTTGGGAGGAAAACACAACAGCCACTCGGTCTTTTCCGGGTTGAGCACAAGCTTGTTAATCCTCATCCAGTCCATAACGGCTTCAAGCCCCCGGTCCATCACGTCCACCGCTTCATTGATTTGGCACGGGGCGGACAGATACAATTGAGTATCGTCCGCATATTGATGGTATCTGATCCCGTGCCTGCGGATGATCTCCCCCAGCGGTTTCATGTAGATGTTGAATAGTAGGGGGGATAAGACCGAACCCTGCGGCACCCCATATTTTAGGGGCCTTGGGGACGATCTCTGCCCTCCCACTAACACCGACTGCGACCTGTCCGAGAGGTAGGAGGAGAACCACCGTAATACGGTGCCTCCCACTCCCACCTCACTTCCTTTATAATATCTAAAAATATAATATTTTTAGATATTATAAAGGAAGTGAGCACCTTTGTGGTGGATACAATTTGTGAAAAATGCTACTGAAAACTCACTGATAAAAAGTAAAATATATTCTTGTAGTGTTACAGCAATAACTGGTAAATAATGGAATAATTTACAATCTAGTCACTTTTAAGACTAGAATATTGATGTATTGAAATATGTCTAATCACTATGCATTGCAGGTGGAAAAATATTGGAACTATAGGTAGGTAATGGGGGGGAGGGGCGGGAGAATCCTAGAATGGAGAGGAGGAAGAAGAAATTATCGTCTTTGATCTTTGTGAGACAATACAGTAGATTGTTTTACTAAAGCATTGGTATTTAATTCAAAACATTTCAGTGTATCAGAATCTATGTATGTTAGGATACAATGGTTCTTTAATGTGACCAATAAATCAATCCATTTACATAACTTACAATAGGGTAAGGCCCACTTTTATTTTTCCCAGGAGTGTCAAACTCGATTTCATTGAGGGCCACATCAGGATTGTGTTTGACCTCAGGAGGTCGGGGTAGGCATGCCCAGGGTGGGCGTGGCCACCTTATCAGGCATCCCTGTGGTGGCTCAAATGCTCTGCCAGTGAAAAAGGGCTCTTGAGCTCCATTTGTGGCTGCAACAGCTTTCTGCAACCCTCTGCCAGCATAAACAGCACTCAAGAGGGCTACCTGCAACCCTTGCAAGCTCCATTTTTGGCTGTGATGGTATCCTGCAAGCTCTGCCAGTGAAAATGGAGCTCAGGATGGCCCCATGTAGCCCTCACAAGCTCCAATTTCACTGGCAGAGTCCTCGTGGGCCAGGACTTTACTGTTTCCAGGACAGTCACAGGGGCTAGATCTAAGCACCACACAGGCCAGATGGCTTTGAGTTTGATACCCCTGATTTATAGCATGTGACCTCACTGAATTTTTTTTAAATAGTTGATACAACATGATCAGATTTTGCTATGAGAAATGTTATATGTCAATCTACATTTGTTTTAATAAGTTCATGTAATTTTGCATTTCTATTTTGTATCGTAGCATTCCAACAGTCTGGAATTTGCTGTAAATGTCCTTCATTCTCAGTGAGTTTCAGAGATGCAACTATAATAGCATCGTATCTATGTGTTTGAAGCAAGCCTTTTCTCTTTGGGCCTAGGGAAATAGAGGCAGATCTGTACTTTAATTAGACATTCATAGGTATGTTGTACATCAAATTTTATGAAAATACTCTTTAATTGTGATAATAGACTACATGGTACTGCAAGTTAGAAGGATCACATTTATTTTACAGTCATTTGAGAAGGATTAGTGCTCACTAATGACTCCTGCTGACATCTGATAAAGAATCCTTCCTGAGAAATGTGAAACCGAAATGAGAAGCCATCAACCCATTCCTTATTTATTACATGGATGGTTTGGGGAAATTTATATGTGTGCTTAACCTTTACATTAGTGTAATATAATACTAATAGTATATAATTCTCTCTTTATTTGTTAAGTAAATGAGACTTGACAGAGTAAAAGTTTCATTCAGGCCAGAGGTAAGCTGTCACAGCAATTAGCTTTCAGAAGAGTAGTGTCACTTGCCCATTTTCCTTGCTTGGCCCATCTTGAAGGATAAGCATTTCAAAATGGTTCGGAAGAAGTGATTTGGACCTCCAGAAGTCATGAACACAGCACCTCTTTCTACTTCTTAATTTGACCACTTCTTTTTTCTGGCTTCTTCACATACCTGAAAAAAGATATCACTGTTTTAAGGAGTCAGCTTGTTAAAGTGACTCTTAAACAAGAAGCATTTTGGTCTGAAGCCTGAAGAAAAAGATGGCTGTTTTAGACATGTTATGAGTTGAAAATATATAGGTAAAATAATACAATACAATAGCAGAGTTGGAAGGGACCTTGGAGGTCTTCTAGTCCAACTCCCTGCCTAGGCAGGAAACCCTATACCGTTTCAGACAAATGGCTATCCAACATCTTCTTAAAGACTTCCAGTGTTGCGGCATTAACAACTTCTGGAGGCAACCTGTTCCACTGATTAATTGTTCTAACTGTCAGGAAATTTCTCCTCAGTTCTAAGTTGCTTCTCTCCTTGATTAGTTTCCACCCATTGCTTCTTGTTTTACCCTCAGATGCCTTGGAAAATAGTTTGACTCCCTCTTCTTTGTGGCAACCCCTGAGATATTGGAACACTGCTATCATGTCTTCCCTAGTCCTTTGGGAGAGCTATTATTTTTCTTCTTCAAGGTACAGGTTCCTCTCCCACATATGTGCTAGTCATTCCCAACTCTAGGGGGCAGTGCTGATCTCCATTTCAAAGCTGAAGACCACTGTCCAAAGATGTCTCCATGGTCATGTGGCCGGCATGACTAAATACTGAAGGCACACAGAATGCTGTTACCTTCCCACCAAAGGTGGTTTCTATTTTTCTACTTGCATTTTTACATGCTTTCGAACTGCTGGGTTGGCAGAAGCTGGGACAAGTAACAGGAGCTCACTCCATTACGTGGTGCTAGGGATTCGAATCGCCGAACTGTCAACATTTTTGATCAACAAGCTCAGCATCTTAGCCACTGAGCTATCGTTTCCCTTAAAATATATGCCCAGCTTCAAAACACAATAAAAAAGGATGTGCCAGATCTCTTGATAAATTAAATTCCCAGTTTGATCATTTCGGGAGATTTCATTACAAAGTTTTGTTTCATTTTGTTTTTCCCATTCACAGTGACTTCTTTTCCCCTTGGAGTTAAGGGAAGAGAATGTGCTTCATATATAATACAAAGACAAAATGGAATTGCTCTGCTAAATTAACTTGCAAGAACTATACTTTCCTGTTAGATCCTTTTGTTTTTAAGAGATATTGCGTAAGATTTTGCTGTATTTTATATGGTTACCTGAGAACTATATATCGTGTTGCTTTTTTCTGGTTGTGGACTTCCTATTTTTGTCGGCTATCCTGTATATTTTCATTTTACTTATATTTATTCTTCCGTTTGTTCGTCTGCAGGCAAGAACTAGGAATTAAGATCTGAATTCATAAAAAGTGAATGGCAACTACAGATTAAAATTAAATTCATCCAAAATACAGATACTTTCATTCTGTGTCCAGAGGATTGTAGGTGAGAGAGATGCTATTCAGATAGCATCTGTCTTTCTAATAGAAAACCCATGATGCACTATACATATTGCAATTTAGGCACATATTAAACATATTTCATTTGATCATATCAGATTTGGAGCAATAAGCTATTGATATAGCTCATCCGGGTGCCCGGAACGAGTTGTCCCTGGAGCAAATTGACCATTGTTGAGTTGTTCTGCAATAATTTGACAGCAGTGAATTGGCAGAGGCGACTTGACAGTGGAGAGGGGGCTGCTATGAGCTGGCTGCCTCAAGCTGGCCACAATGAGTTGTCCCATTCTGCTATGTTGCTCAGCAGCATAAGAATGAGTCCAATAAGTGTTTTTGTCTCTTCTCCTTCCTTCACTTTTTAACATTGCAGATATGCAAGTGAGTATCCTGAAGAAATCTGTTTGATCATTAAGGTGGTCTCCTGTAGAAGTAAATTCCATTGAATTGCATCTGAATTAAAATTAAAGGAAAAGGAATACCACTTGGCATGACAAAGTTCCAAATAGCACAATCTTGGAACATGCTTGAATTTCTAGCATGTTTACACTATTGAAACAGTGACATCTACATTGGCTTGGGCATGTTGTGAGAATGGCTGATGATCAGATTCTGAAAGATCTCCTTTATGGAGAATTAGTGTAGGGAAAGTTCCCCAGAGGAAGATTACAGCTGTGATATAAGGATATCTAGAGGGATCTAAAGGCTTGGGAATGGACATTAACAGCTGGGAAAGCTTGACCTCTGATCATTCAGCTTGGAGGCTAAAGATGCAGCATGGCCTTCTCCAATTTGAAGAGACACTTGTTTGGCAGGCTGAGGCAAAGAGGCAGTTCCAGAACCAGCGAAATCTGGGGGCTGAGCAGGAGACAGAATGTATCTGCCCTCAGTGTGGAAGGGATTGCCACTCCCGAATTGGCCTTTTTAGCCATCCCAGATGCTGCTTTAGGACATCTTTCCAGAGCACAATACCATAGTCTTTTGAGACTGTAGTCAATCTGATGTCAATTAGTGGTGAGTTCCGGATCCCATCACAACTAGTATGCTGTGACAGGGCCAGGCGTCCACCATGGGCACGTGCACTGAGTATACATGCACACCCACCGCCCTGCGATGCTCCAGCTGCTTGTCAGAGGTCATGCAGGCGCTACATGTTTGTGTGCAAATAGCCTGGTTAGCTGAAATAGAGGTAAGGAACAAGGGTGGGTGGGTGGGTCCTCCAAAGCACCGTTCTGGTACAGTGGCCACTGCTCCCAGCTGGTACCGGTATGCCTGTACTGGAACATACTGCCCGGAACCCACCAATGATGCCAATATATGGCAGTTGTGGGTCTTAGATTTTGGACACTTTCTGTGTTAACCAATCTGAGGTTAAACTGTTATCAGATGATGCACCATTTTGCCAGTTAAATATTATGATGAGAGTTTTAGTAGTATATAAATCCTGAAATTACCAGTTGAGCTTTAAATATTTTTTTATTTTATTTATTTATTTGCTGTAGCTTGTCAAACATGTACGAGACAACAGGTATAAGTATAAACATGGACATGAACACAGGAATTGGTTACAATAAATGAGGACAATAGGACAGGGACACCCCCTTACAGACCTATTAGGAATGGGGTGAGGTCCACGCTAGAGAGTTTAAGGTTAAAGTTATGGGGGTTAGAGGATGTAACAACAGAGTTGGTGCATTCCAGGCATTGACCACTCTGTTGCTGAAGTCACATTTTCTGCAATTGAGTTTGGAGCGGTTCACCTTGAGTTTGTATCTATTGTTTGCCTGTGTATTATTGCAGTTGAAGTTGAAGCAGTCATTGACAGTAGGATGTTGTAGCAGACAATTTTGTGTACTACGCTTAGGTCAGACTGTAGGCAGCATAGTTCTAGGTTGTCCAAGCCCAAAATTTGAAGCCTGGTGGTGTAAGGTATTCTATTGTGAGTAGAGGAGTGAAGTACTCTTCTTGTGAATATCTTAAACCCTTTGCAACAACATGACTTTGGATGCATAAACATCTCTTTAATATGGAACAAGAAAAAAATATTGAAGTGGGCTAAATGATGATCTCTGCTTACAAATAGCATCAGTTGCTCCAAATATTGAACTGTAATCCATGAAAAGCTATCACATCCTGTCACTGAACAATGGTTACCTTGAGTAAAACATTAACCTCCCTGCTAATTGTAAAATTCGATTTTATTTTTTTATACTTTGAAATATTAATGTTGCTTTTTCAATAAATAGTTTACTTTTTGTTTTATTGATTTTTTTTTCAGTCGTCAGGGTTCTGCCTCTTGATCAGATCATCTAGAATTTTTAATTTTTTAAACGAAGTTTTTACAACCTGAAAAAAAAGAAAAGAAAATCTTTGTCCTAACGTGTGAAAAAAATGGAATAATTTCTTAGAATTGTAAAATCAGATGTTTGGGAGGTTATTTTAGGCATCTTGCCAACAGATGCTCAACAAAGGATGGTTGTCAACTTTTTATGTTAATGATGCAAAGATATTAATATGCATGCTTTAAACATATACTTTTGTAGCTTTTTATTGGTTGAGTACTCTTAGTATGGTAAACCTAGGTCTCTGAAGAATATTAAGATTCAAATAAGTTAATGTGATACTGAATTATAGTAAAAAAAACAGTGCAAATTTTGTTCCTTCCTCCTGTTTTCCCCACAACAACCCTGTAAGGTTGGGGTTGGGCTTAGAAAGTGTGACTGGCTTGCAACTCAGCAAAATCACTTGGCCAATTTCTATGCCTTAGCAAGGATAGGAACTCATGATTTCCAGGTTGAAAGTCCAGCACCTTAATCACTATACCCAACTGCAGCATATGCATATGTGTGTTTTTGTATGTTTTGTGTGTTTAAACACACACATACACAACATACATATGTGCTTGTTTTTCTTTAGTACTATATCAAAATATTTTAACAATTAAAAAAGTGGTCTGCTAATGCTACAATAAACCTGTTAGTCTCTAACAACTACAACTACTCTCTGTATGGAGGGATAGTGTCAAAAGTATTTTTGCTTGCTAATTCATAGATAAAGAATCCTACTTTTTGTAGAATAATATGAGAATAGTATGAGCATGAGAGTAGCAATAGCACTCAGACTTATACACCACTTTACAGTGCTTTACAGCCCTCTCTAAGCAGTTTACAGAGTCAACATTTTGCCCCCAACAATCTGGGTACTCATTTTACCTATCTCAGAAAGTTGGAAGACTGAGTCAACTTTGAGCCTGGTGATATTTGAACTGCCAAATTGCAGGCAACCGGCAGGCAGCAAAATTAGTTTGCAATACTGCACTCTAACTACTGCGCCACCATGGCTCATACTTGTAGTAAAACTGGGCCTTGGTTGTATTTGCCATGTATTTGCCAAAATGAGCACAAATTGGCCGCTATTGTCCTTATTTTTAGCAGAAAATGGTTCAGGTAGCACAGATATGACTAAGGATAATAATCCATTCCATACCCTCTCCATCTTATGAAAAAGTAGTTTTGCAAAAGTCTCAGCTGACTAAAGTAATACTGTAAGGCAGAAGTCAATTTTGATGGTCTCATCTGTTGACAGCCATGGCATTTGGAAGATTAGGACTTGGAATATAAAGGATTAAATAGAATGAACATAACATGAATGTGGGGTCGAAAAATGGATGTATTTTGTGTCTGTTTAACTATCAGAAAACATAAGGATGTAATTGATTTGAATGATGGTCGTCCGTGGTTAATGAATATTTATACGCAGGTGGAGATTTTTCAGTATAAAGCATCAAATGGCTAAAATGCAGGAATTGGTGTCATCTGTATTGTGGATGTTTTTGAAAGTAGAAATCCATAGTTAGAGATAGTTACATAGTACGTTCCTATAGATGGTGAATGGTAATAATGGTAGAATGGGAAATGAGCTTCGGGGTGATGAGTCAATACTATGAATGAATGCAATCAGGAGAAAATATATTTTAATAAGTTATATGAATGGATGTATAGGTGGGGAAAAAAAATACTAGGCCACTCAAAGATCCAAGAATGAATAAATGGATGAAAATAGTCAGCATCTGTTTAGGTGGGTGGGGGAGTATATTTGTTTCAAATAGCAGTTAACCATGAATCTATTCATATGTATATATGAGAAAGAATAAATATGAATCTAAAAGCATGACTGGTTTTATTTCTGATGAAAGACTGAGATGATTTCTAAAGGGAAAAAAAGAGAGTAGGACATACCATTTTTTTTAACAGTATCAAGAGTGGATCGTGAGAAAAATGGACCGGATGAAGAGAGAGCTACATATGCTGTGAGAATCTTGAAAAAAATAGCAGGAAAGAATGTGTAGGTGGTTTAGCAAGAGAAATCTTAAGATAGCTGTGGCTTGTTTGTAGAGTGGATGTGTGAACATGTTCTGTGCATCTGATGGAAAAATGCTGTTCTGACCCTCCATATACAAAGGAAAAAATAGCAAAAGGGAATGATAGAATGATACAACGGGATGAGTTTTCAAGTGTGGCTGGTAGGTGTTTCAGTGACCAAAAGGATATGATTGGGGACAATAAGTAAAATTTGGGAAGGGACTGCAATGATGTTGCATTGGAGTATTCAGACCAGATTTTTAGTCTTAACAAGACTAAACATTTATTATATATTTCTAGATTTAGTGAAGGCATATAATACAGTAATTAGATTCTTTTACACAAAGGAAAAGCTTTGGGATTGCTTGCTGAGTGCTGTAAGTTAAAATAAAAATATGAAAAGTAAAATATGAAAAAAACATGCATTCGAATAAATGAGTTGTTAAGTGAATAATTAAACATTAAGTAAGATAAAGCTGTATGATTATATTTAGCTGCTTAATAAAGTTAAATGAATAAAGAATGTTATGCATTAGAGGTGTATTGCTTGGGAATGTGAGTGTGCTTCTAGATTTGTGGGCAGACAATGCCATGTTGTTAAACTGGGAAACTGAAATAAAGCTTTTTAATGAACGTTGGAAAGACTGTATGATGTAATGAGGAGAATGGATCTAAAAATAATGCATATTTGACTGGAAAAAGGAATTGAATGTTTGCAACTTTATATAAATAAGTTGTGAGAATCCAGAGCAATCACATTGTGTACATTGGAAAAATGTTAACTAAAGGCAGGAAAGTAAATAGAGAAATTTCAGGATATGCAAATGTTGGCTGAAAAATTATATGTATTATGTGAGTTATTGTGAGAAAGGAACATTAGTTGAAAGGAGTGGAAATAGCTATGTGTAAGGTCATACTTCTTCCCCCTTTGTTACACAGAAGCAGAAGATCAATTGATAAAGGTAAATAAAAAATGTACATGTAAAAAATGTAAATTTACATTTATTGGACCCACAACTCCAGTGGACTCTAGATTTCCATCACTGACACTATAGAAAAAGGAAACCTCATCAAATTCCTCATGATCTCAACAGCTCTTATGTATTAACCAATCTAAGCATGTGCCTTTCTAAAAAGAAAACCTACATAAAATGATGCAAAGCCATCATGCTATAGAGAAATATGACTGATTGCCCACATGCTTCCAGCTTCCATTCAGAACATACCATCAAATTTATTATCTTTAGACAGATTCTATGTTACAATCACATTTATTTTGATCCACTAGACCAGGGGTCAGCAACCTTAAACACTCAAAGTGCCACAAAGGTCCTAACCAGACGCTCCCTGTTCAATTCTGGAGCTGACCAGAAGTCCAGTTCTCCCACCATAGAGTCTCCTCCTAGTGCAGTGTCCTTTTTCCTCTAACTGTCCTAACTGAAAGCCCTATCAATTGTGGAGCCAACTGGAAAACCCACCCTTGCCATAGAGTCTCCTCCTGGCACACCATGCTTTCACCCCCAACCAGAAGCTCCTCTCAAAATTGTGGCACCGACCAGCATCAGAGAGCTGCAGCAGAGGGATGAAAGAGCCACATGTGGCTCCAGGGCCATGGGTTGCAGACCCCCCAGAGATGCTATAGATAGAGATGATAAACTGATGGAATGAAATCAGGCATCCAAAAAACTGAATTTTCCACCAAGCAAGTTCATTACACAAATTAGGAGAGCCAGATAAATTCTAAAGGGAGTCCTATTAAAAGCCATACTTCAGAGATAGAACCACTGAGCACCCTGGTTATCAACTATAGCTGAATGAAATGCTCAAACATATCATTATGAAGCCACAAAACATACTAGACAATGACAACTTTCCCAGATTTCTTAAGGATGGCCTATACTTGCATATGCAAGTATATCCAAGTATATCCAAACTATCCAAACTGTTATTCTGACAAATAACAACAACAAACAAATGACAATGATGCCAACATGGGAACCAGATCTTGCAATAAGCCCAGATATTTATTCCCCCCCCCAACATCTATACTAATATCACCATCACAAGCCCTGCAATTTCACACACAAAATTAGATATATGATATGTGCCATAATCTGCCAGCAATGCTCCTATGCTGGGCAAACATATTTGCACAAAAGAATTAATAGACACAAGTTTCATATCAGGACTGAAAACAGGAATTAAATTATAGCAGAACATTTTAACTCCCAAGGTAGTCCATCGCAGATCTCAAGTTTAGAAAGAAAGAAACTTTGGTAGCATAACATTTCAATCAGAATAGTGCTGGAAGAGACCTTGGAAATCTTCTAGTACAATTTCTTGTCATTTTAGAGAAGTGACTGTCCAGTGACTCTTCTTAAACACCTTCAGTGATGATGCATCCACAACTTCTGAAGGCAAGCTGTTCCACTGGTTAATTGTTCTCACTGTTAGGAAGTTTTTCCTTAATTCCAGGTTGCTTATCTCCTTGATTAGTTTCCATCCATTGTTTCTTGTCCTGTCCTCTAGAGCTTTGGAAAATAAGTTGACCTCCTCTCCTATGAAAAGAATAGAATGGGAGGCAGCAGACTCACATGTATCTAGAGGTTTTAGGTTATCTCACAATTGATAGGCACTGGTAAACTGCCTCCTAAAGAGTCCCATCTGCATAACTACCTTGTCTTCCCCACTCCTTCCCCACCCCTGCCTCTTCCCAATGTATCTAACTCTCAGATTAGTCAATCCACTTCATACATCCATGAAGTGACCTGCTACCTGTGAAAATGTATGTGTTATATAAAAATGCTAGGCTCAAAGAGTATAGTGGTATAGTGATTAAGACACCATGCTAGAGACTAAGAAATTGTGAGTTCTAAGTCCTGTTTTAGGTACAGGTACAAAGCCAGCTGTGTCACCTTGGGCCAGTCACTCCTTCTGAACTCAAGAAAGAGAGCAATGGCAAACTATGCCAAGAAGACTGTGCAGGAACAAATCTAGGAGTCAATATTCACTTAAAGATGCACGGACATGTGCACACGTGCACACACACACACAGACACACACACAGGGGCTCATAATGTGCTACCAGACTCTTTCTGAACTGAAAAAGATCTGGGCATCCTTATCGTGATCAATTTCAATGTCATATCATAGCTCTTCTCACACTTTCTAATCTGAGTGCATATAGAGGCAATGTCAAATTAGTACAACTCATCTGCAGTTTTAACAGGTAAAGGTTGAACAGACCCTAGAAAAGCTATTCATGGCCAATTTCCTTCTGCAGCACACCTCTTTAGCTAGATATTCTTTGAAAAGACAGTAATCATTCTCAGAGAAGAGGTCTTGTGTGTTTTCAGGGCAACAGAATGCTCTACAGCTAAAGATCTGCCTGATTAGTTCAGAATGGAAAATTCAGCAACACCCAGGCTCCTTCCAGTTAAAGCCTATTATATTCAGAAACAAGCTGATGAAATCTGCAGGTGACAGTATGTAGGAGGTACTGAATATGGTGGAGGATAAGGAAATTATGCAGAGAAAGACTGGATTATTTCCTGAAGTAGAATAGCAAAAATGTAATGAAAGTCAGTCGGAGCGAGTATAAGATTGCTGCATGAAGTTGGCAGGAGTATTTCTAGTTGACATTTTAATATCTAAAGTACAAGTTGGTGTGCTCTATCTGCATTTTACTAACATATTGTATAACTCGGAGCATCCATCCTAAAATAATATTATCTGATCTATGTTTTATTCAGGAAAAAAAAAACCTCCTACTGATATGATGCCTGAAATCAGTGAATTTGTTAAAGATCCCAAGAATCCAATTCAGCCACAGATTAGCACATATACAGTTGGACATAACAAAACGTCCCAATGGTTATGTCAATAAATATTCTCAGTCATCCAAGTAGAGTAGTTTGGAAGTTGAGACATGGCAAATGAGCTTCTTTTTAAGTTGCCATGGCTCAACTTCCAGACATATCAATAGCACTTAGGCTTATATACCACTTCACAGTGCTTTACCCTCTCTAAGCAATTTACAGAGTGGGCATATTGCCTCCAACAATCTGGGTCCTCATTTTACCAACCTCGGAGGATGGAAGGCTGAGTCAATCTTGAGCTGGGGAAACTCGAACTGCCAAACTGCAGGCAGGTGGCAATAAGCAGAACTTCATTCTAACCACTGCACCATCACAGTCCTAATAGTTACAGCATATTTCTTTTAGTTCAGCCAAGAAATGTAGCTTGGAGCTCTATTCAGACAAACAGGAAGTATAAAGACTGAGAATTCAAATAATTCTGAATCCACAAATACAGCATGTAATTGAATGTACATCATCTTCAAGGCAAACATGAATCCTGCAGTATCATCCAGACCTTTTGCTTACAGTTGAAGAATTTTACTTCCATATAACTTAGCTCAGGCATTACCCAGAAGTTATTCATTGGTTGAACTCAAGTGGATAGAATGATGAACATTACAACACATTATAAAACCCATCCTCTCAGCATGTAGAAAGTTTCACAGCAAAGTGACAGCTGGTTCATATGTCTTTCTTGGGTGTTTTCCTCCTTCTGTGACTCATATAGAAATTGTTGTTTTAACAATAGGGAGATTTTTTTTGTTTTTTGTTTGCTAGGATCAATCTCTAGCTCAGATGCCTCTATGGAAAATGATATTAGATAACAAAATCAGTTTAAGGTCTGTCTGGTGTGAGATGATGCTTGCTAGTACAAAAACAGGATGGAGAAATTATACCATCAAGAATGTGGGACAGCATATTCAAATTAATAAGATCTTCTCAGTACAATGTACTTAACTGTTACGACCAAGGAAACTCAAGTCTCATCCAATACGTTTTTTTTAAATGTATGTTTCCAAATAACATCTTTTTAAAATCAGTTCTTTATTAAGACATACATTAAAGCTTAGAAAATGTTATCTCTGTTGAAAGTTAATTGCATGCAAAACCAATTGTTTACAGCATCAATCTATTTTTTCTTTGCTGCCCTGCTCTTTTTCATATCTGAACCTACAACTTCACTGGATCATGTTCAGAAACTACAGGAATCAGTCATTTTAATCCTTCCTTGCTCAGTCCATTCAGAGTGTATTCATTTTAGGACTTTCCCCCCTAAATATTATTCTGCCTGAAATAGCTCATGATTTCCATCTTGTGGGCCAATTTCTTCATCTTACCTGGGAGAATTTTGGAAACAGGAGGGGAAGGAAACTATTAACAGAGGTGATTGAGAGACAAAACAAAACAATATGATTTTCTGAATGAACCTGAATTTCTAGAAAACTCTTGGTGTGTCTGGGCTTTCTTAAGGTTCTCTGAAAAAAAGTTGAAAAGCTGAATCCTGTCAGAGTTTGTTGCAGCAATCACATCCAGAAAGCACACACACACACACACAACTGATTCAGCAGGATTCATTAACTTCTCTTTATATATAATATAACACATGAAGTAAATATGCCATACCAAAAGCAGGTTTTCCAACATGGTAGTAAATACAAGCGAACACAGGCAGGGGAGAGAAGAGTTTTAGTTCAGAGCAGCAGACTAGTTTTGAGCTCAGCACAGACTCAGAGATTTAGTATAGAACAATTGAACTAAGCCACACCCAGGCTCCTTGCTGTCTCCTTGTTGCTCACACAGCAAATACTGTTTCAGTTTCCAAACAGCCCTCATTGTCTGACTTAGTTGCTATTCCTATTTATTGGCTGACCTTGTTATCATGTCTTCCAAATCATGAACTCTCATGCACTGACAAATCCACTTTGAATTAAGATGAAATTTTTGGTGCTTTTTCTGATAGTGTATCTTCCTTCTCCTTTGATAGAAAGAAGGCAATTTTCATTATGCTTTATATGGGATCTTCAAAGAACCTCAGTGAAGTGGGCCAAACCAAAATATTCACTTACTTTTTTTTATATTGGGGGGATGAGGAATTAAAGGATGAAATAATTGCCTTAAGGCTTGTACCGATTGTGCCTTTAATGCCCTCGAATAAATAAATAGCCTTACTAAAGGGAATGATTGAGAATTTACAGATTAAGATTCTTTGTTGGAAAATGATGGAAGCCCACGCAGATCATGACTTCAAAAACGAGGTACAAATAGTCCTCAACTTACAACCACAATTGAGCCCAAAAGTAAGATATTTGTTCTACGAGCTTTGCCCCATTTTATGATCTTTCTTGCCACAATTGTTAAGTGAATCACTGCAGTTGTTAAGGTAGTAACACAGTTGTTAAGTGAATCTGGCTTCCCCATTGACTTTGCTTGTCAGAAGATCACAAAAAGTGATCACGTGGGATGCTGCAACCATCATAAATATGAGTCAATTTTGACAGGCATCTGAGTTTTGATCACATATCCATGGGAATGCTGCAAACAATTGTAAGTGTGAAAAACAGTCATAAGTCACTTTTTTCAGTGTCTTTGTAACTTTGAATGATCACTAAATGAACTGTTGTAAGTCAAGGACTAACTGGAGTAAGGTGAAACCATAGGGATAGAGTGGCCTTTTTTTTGGCTGTGGGAATTCCCAGAAATAAGTGAGTGAATAAAGAGTGTCTGGGTTCTGTGTCTCCCTCCCTCCCTCCCTCCCCTCCACTTAATGTACAGTACATTAAACATTTAAATAGGCATTGCATCCTCCCAGTCTGAGACATTGGCTTTTTACATCATGCCTAATGCTATGGGGCTGGGGAGTGGGGAATACATGTGAACATTTGTTTCTTACCTGGAATCAATATGCAGGGGTAGATTGTGTGTGCTAGAACATACCTAAGTGTTCTGACCCCCCTCGTCCCACACCAACACACACTCCAAGCCAAAGATAAGTTATGAAATTTAATTAACAGACAGACAGGTTCTTGGCAGCAAACCGGCACAGATAAGCCGTGGCAGCAATCCAGCCTACCAAGCTCACAATAATGTTCTCCGATATTAGTTCCTGTGTTGACTTCTGCAAAAGGATGTGTGCACAAGCAGTCTTTTTATAGTCTGGAGAGGAGCTGAGTGCAATTACCTCCTATAACTGTGCAACTGTTCCTGACACCTATTAGCTCTTCGGTGCCGGGCATCCAGGAACAACTCACTGCTGCCATCCGGACCTTGTCTCCTCCCCATTGGTCCAAGGCTCAGGTGCCTCCTGGTGGCCAACCAGCCTCTCTGCACCCTGCTCGGAGTCGGAACCCTGTCCAGGGTCCTCCACATTCTCCAGAGCCGACTCATAGGGCCCCTTGCTGTCGGAGTCTGGTGGCAGCTCCAATGGCTCCTGCTGGGCCACAACACCTAAGTATTGCTGTGCTGTTGCAACTGGGAATGACCCGTCTCCAGAACATAGAACTTGCCTATCAATTCCAAAAATGAAGCACTTCAAGGATTTCACTTTTTAAAGAAAAGGAAATCATTAATCAAAAGTCAATCCCTTTCATGAAATAAATTCCTTATTTAAATTTTAAAGAGCTTTGCAAGCAGAAGAGGAACAGAGCTGGCATCACACTTACAATTTTATAGCGGGGAACATCAACAGCATGAGTTGAATTTACTGAGTCTTTTACAGAGAATATTGAAAATGAAGCCAATATATAAATCAGGTTTCTTTCTTAAGTATAACTTTAGGTTGCCAAAAACTGGGATACATTGAACCAAGTCCCCTGTATTTGATGATAAAGCATTTAAAGTATTGCTCTAATTCCTAGGTTATTATTTCAGTTTACTTTAGCAGATATTAATTGTTAAACTTTCAAATTTTCCCTCTTCCTAATTTTTAAATTCTGTTTTGTAGAAACAACCAAGCACCCTCTTTTTGTAAAGTCAACTTGTGAGCTTGTGGCTAATTTAAGTCTCATTTCAGGAAAGGTGTGCTATGAAATCTGCATAAGGGAGGCCCTGCAGTGCCTGTAAACTTCGGCATTTCCCAGAAAAAACTTTAAGAAACTTGACACAATTGCCAATCAATACATGCTCCAAGTTATTGATGGGCCACTAACGGAAAAACAGGAGGAAATTAAGAAAAGGGTCATTGATAGAAAATATTAGTTAGGAAATGCAGAGATATCAAGAGATGTGCTCTGGCTTAAAAAAAGAATAGCAAGGCTTCAGAAGAAAATGAGAAATGAAAAAAAGGTGTAGGCAGAGGCATCACTGGAAGATAAGAATTCAACGGGAATCTAGTTTTGATGTTGAAGTAGTAACTTAAGCTGCCTAAAGACAAAGGACCTTAAAGGGTAAACATATTTTCTGCTTCATATTTAGACCACTATTATTATCATACTTATCATTATTATCATAATTATCATAATTATCATATTCCAAAAGTGTTTTTCAACAGACAACTGGACTTTCTGTTGTTTTGACATTTTGCTTCTCATCCAAGAAGCTTCTTCAGCTCCGAGCTTGAAGTGAATGAAAAGATGAGAAGCGAAACGTCAAAAAACCAGAAAGTCCAGTTGCCTCTAGAAAAAGCACCTTTGGGACAAACATGACCTGGATAGCAGTTAGCAGTTAGACTTATATACCGCTTCATAGGGCTTTCAGCCCTCTCTAAGTGGTTTACAGAGTCAGCATATCGCCCCCACAGTCTGGGTCCTCATTTCACCCACCTCAGAAGGATGGAAGGCTGAGTCAACCTTGAGCCGGTGAGATTTGAACCGCTGAACTTCAGATAACAGTCAGCTGAAGTGGCCTGCAGTACTGCACCCTAACCACTGCGCCACCTTGGATAACTGAGAATCGCCATAGACATAAAATATTCCAAAAGGAATAGAGACCAACTTTAACATAGTTAGTCTGGTAGTCTTTTTAAAGACCAACTTTAACATAGTTAGTACTGGTAGTCCATGAGTTATGGACTGGTCACTTAGCAACTGTTCAAAGTTAGGACCAACTCAAAAAAGGAGACTTTTGATGCATAGTCAAAGTTCTGATACTCAGCCCCCATCTATAGTCTTGTGACTGAACTTTGGGTATTTGGCAACATGGCCACCTTTGTGGCTATTTGTAGGATCCCATTGTCACATGACCATGTTTTACAACAGTTTTGCTGAAAACAGGGGCTTTTGGTTTTTGACAAAACCGTGCTCATAGCAGACCACTGATTTGCTTTATGATTACCATGTTCACTTTACAACTGCCATGTTCACTTAACAACCACTGCAAAAATGTTATAACATTTATTATCATTTATCAGGTCATATGTCAAGACCTACCTGTGCCCAGGATAAGATTAAAAAAAACCAATATTGATGCCAAATATTGCAGGACTGAGGAAAGAACTTCACATTCAAGCCATGATCAGTACCATTATTTCAATTGAGACCATTTTGCATGTCACAGTTATTCAGTCTTCATATAATCTTTTATGGACGAGCTTGAAGTTGGTGTTTCAAAACATTTTCCGTTGTTTCGCCAAAAGTATTTATTGTGATATCTTGGGGAGGGGGAGAGAAATTCATAAGAACATGTAATTGTATCATCAGTTTCATGGTTGATACACAGAGTTGAGTTAATACACAAAGTGCTTCTGAGTCCATGTCTTTCCAATGAGGCCAGAAGCAATATTACTAGCACTTAGAACACTATTATCCTATGTCCGTGATGGTGAACCTATGGCACAGGTGACACGTGGAGCCATATTTGCTGGCACATGTGCCATCAGCTGATTTTCAGCCTTCCGGAGAGTCAGTGCAAGCCGTTTTCACCCTCCCCAGACTTCAGGAAAGCCTCCAGAGCTTGGGGAGGTTGAAAACTCCCTACCCCTGTGCGGAGGTCACGCACGCATGCACAGGTGGGTGGGGCGCATTGAATTGTGGGTGTGGGCACGCACACTCATGCATTAGCACGCACATAGACAATTTTGGCATGCTTTTACAAAAAGGTTCACTATGTAAATCATCTCAACTTTTCTAGGTGTGGATTAAAACTAGCTTAAAAAGACAATGAGAATAGGCTGATGAACACAGTATCCTGATTTGCAGGGAACACAATTTTTGCTGCCTGCTGTTCTGATCTAGGTTTTCCAAGAACATGAAGCAAACCCCTTGTCCCGACAAAAACCCTTTTTATTAATTTCTTGTGAATTCTTCTCATTCACATTCAACAAAATCTTTGAAGGGAGGATTTGCAGTCATAGACCTTATCTAGCTTGGAGAGCTGCCAGGCTGATATCTGCAAAAGTTGGCAAGGAGTCTAGGAGAGTCACGAACCAATTAAGTGAACTGCAAACTCCACTCCCCTTTCACTCCTCTTTTCTGTCCTCTGGGAGGGGCCGTTCATCATCCACCTGTGGCCTTACTCCCAAGTCGACCTCTGTTCTTAGTCTGGCAACTCTGCACATGCGCACACCGGGAACAGGCTCCAGCTGTTCGTCTGCCTCACTGACATCTGACTCTGAAGGCAGCTGATAACTGGCATATGAACCTGGTCCCCTCTCTGCCTCTGACAGAAAGCCCTCAACAGAGGCTTCCTCAGATTCCAGGACTGGCCCATGTTCCTTTCCAACCTCCTCACTGTCTGAATCTGCTGCCAGCAGGCGGGCCACAATGCCTACTTTTTGTGGTAGAGAATTTGCAAACAGATATTTGTTTGACACTTGATACCTGGCACAGCATCATGGACAGTAGGGTAACCACTGGAGAACTGGGGCTAATATTACCCTTTTTCTAAATGGCGTTTGCCATTATTTTATTGAATGTTTATGGTATACTTTTAATCCAAAATTTATGATGGTTCAGATGTCTGCTGCTCAAAGCTAGTTTCTACAGGAGCAGTTTACATACCCAATAAATAATTTTTTAAAATGCTCTGCTGAGCATCCTGAGGCATTAAGGAATGGGGTCAGCCCACTTGTGAAAATGAGGACAGATTTATCTTCTGGATGCAGTTGGTCTCTTGGCCATATATCATTGACCAGCATTATGTCCAGTCATGGCCCTTGTGCTAAAAACAGGCAGTAAAAAGTAAGAAAGTCTAATTGGTTGTGAAAGCTAGAAAGCAGATGGAAATACCCTTAGGAAACAGGTAAAACCTGAAAACAAGAAAATCCTCCAGTTATGTCTTTTCTATTGTTCAAACAAAAGACACTTGAGCCAGGAATATCTTCTTCTCCTGCTTGATTTGTTCAAATGTCCAGAAAGTCTAACTAACCATCAGTCTTCAAGGAAATCAAGTAACTCTATGAGATTACAAGCAGGTTTAATCAATCAGTAATCAAAACTAATCCTGTATCTTCCCATTAACCTGTTGCTGTTGCGCTACAGATTGTGCTTTGTTAGCAGAGTTGTGACTTTGCCTTTCATTCTAATACAAGGAGTGGAGGAGGACACGTTTTCCTCAAATGTTGTCACGCTATCCTTCAGCTGAAGCTCACAAAGCCTCAGGGCATCGCTCTTAGCGACCCAGGAAATTCAGTCAGCCTGTTTTAACAGCATCCAAGGCTGTGCACAGAAGCTGCATTTGAACAAAACCAAATCTATGACCTTTCCAAATCCTGCCATCTGCTGCTCAATTGTTCAGCTCATGGCTCCAATTGAAAATAAATAAAGGACAGTCCAATGCCTCCCCCGCTCCCATGCACCCCAAAAGTGAGCAGGAGAAAAGTGAGGAAGACATCACTTGGTTCATACTAAATATTGTCTAGCCCTCTTTCATACTGTCTGCCTCTTTTTTACAATTTGTAAGGTATAAAGAAGTTGTATTAGAATCAATTCTAAAATGCTGTTTTTAACCCCAGTTACGCATCAGAGGGACATATATAATATTGATTTTCAGTGAATTACAGATGAGTTGAATTTTCATTGGGGTTTTAGGGTGGCACTTTTGTGTAAATGTGTTTTTATTTTCCATTTTCATTTTCGTACAGTCACATATATACTGTGCATAACCAGGGCCATATAACATTAAACAATAAACACAGCCATTCCTCTTATCAGCAGTACCCCCAAAAATAAAAACCCAATGTACCTCTTTGACCCTCCATACACCCTTTCTTTCGCCCCCCTCCAACTTTCCATCTCCCCTCCATCATTCCCCTCTACCCTACTTCCCCTCCCCCTCTACCACTCCTCTCACCCGATACACTCACTCCCTTCCTTCTCCCCCTCCCTCCAGTCCTCTCTCCCACCCTCTCTACCACTCTTTCTTCTATCCCTCTACTCCTCCCTTCGGTGTATTTCTACAATCTATTAATATATTCAGCTTGTCCTATTTTTACAGTGGAATTAAAGAGCAACAGTATACAGGTGCAGTCATGTTACCTTAAAATCTAACACATACTATGTATCCCCCCTCCCCCTCCCCCCTAACACCCCACCTCCCTTCCCCCTCGACTTCCCAGAGCCCATAAACGGTATAGATTTTTAACAAACACAGTCTACAATATATTAAGACAAAGGAAATAAAAAAGAAGTTAATAACATCTCTGCATTGAACTCAGCTTCTTCCTGTTGCACTAGCTATGAACAGTTTAGATTATTCCTAATCTTAAGCATAGGCTATCTGTAATTTCTTAGTCCCATATTTGTTTTGTATATAGTCAATCCATTTTTTCCAGTCTCGTTTATATCTCTCATTTGAATGGTCTTTAAGATATGCCGATATTTTTGCCATCTCGGCTAGGTTTGTGACTTTCAGTGTCCATTCTTGAGTTGTAGGCAAGTCTTCCTTCTTCCAGTATTGCGTAGGGTGGCACTTTTGAAAGGTGCTGGCTGTTAAGAATGGTGAAACATGTGCAGGGGTGGGCTTGAACCGGCTTGCACCGGTTCGGGTGAACTGGATGCTAATTTTACATCTGGTTCACCAAACTGGTTGATGCAAGGACTGATTGGCTTCGCCCTGCCCATCCCACCCTGTCCCTCCCAGGAGTCTCCACATGGCCTGTTCATCATGCCAGGTAAGTAAAGGGCCCGCATGGAGGCTCCGGGAGGGCAAAAAACGGCCTACCAGAAGTTCCAGAAGTTTCCGGCCTCCAGAGGGCCTCCGGAGCTCTCTTGAGGAAAGCCTAGGGAGGGTGAAAATGCCCCCCACCACCATGAGGAGGCTGAGGAGATCATACATCCCATGGGCAGGCAGCAAACCAGTTGCTAAAAATTTTCAATCCCAACCCTGAATATGTGACCTGACCCAGCCTTGCTAATGATAGATCATCACCTTTCCAATATAGGACTCCAGTCAAACATTGCCTTGCTTTGAGAATGTGCCTCAAAAGACAGCAGCTTGATCATATTGATATTCTCATTCCTGGCATTCTTTAAGGGTGAAACACATCTGCTGTTTCAGCTGTTCTTAAAGCCTCAAGCAACTCCTGGACCAATTTGCAAACCAGAGCCATTGCTGCTGAAAGACTAAGGCTGACTGGCACATCTGACTACACTTGTTAGCAATTCTTGCTAAGTATCTTTTTCTCCAGCAGCCCAGTTTCCCCAGCGCAATATTGTCAAGCCATTGTATTGTTTTTCCTTTATGGGATTGCACTTCCAATTTCATTAACTCCTCAGTAATCTTTCCTGTAAGGCTTTCAACAGAGGCGTTTGGTGCCATCTATCTACTCAGTGTTCTTCCTAAGGCTGATTTGTCAATTTGCTCTACTGTTTAATTCATGCTGCTAAGTCATATTCTTTTATGATAAATAGTTTTAGAAAACTGAGAGGACTGACTCTGATTTCTACTTGGGGGAAAAGATACATGGTAGCAATACAATTAAGGTGGCAATTTTCCACGCTGACCATAGAGGGTTTATTGCTGGTCTACTCCACCGCCTGTCAGAGCTATTCTAATATAAGCAAGGATGGGATATTCTGTTTCCTATGACATTTATTGATTTGATTTAATCTAATTTAATCTAATCCCAAACTTCTCAATGTTTCATATACGTAGCGTGTTTAAAAGAATGTCAAATCAAAAGAAAACAGGAACCAAAGACCCCAAATTCGCTTACAATAAAGACCAAATGAGTAGAAAAGAGACATGGCAAGGCAAAATATAGGTGGCCAGTGCACACACAAAAAAACCTAGCAGACAAAGCAGGAAATAAGAACAACTGGCAATGGCCAAGAGCAGGAAAGCTGAAGAAAGAGACAGGTGGGCTAATACTGGTTATACAAGACCAAGCATCATTTAGAACAAATGCATATAAAGACAGAACTGAGAAGACAGAATTTAACAGATTAACAGAGTTGGAAGGGAATTTGTAGGTTATCTAGTCCAGGAAATTTTTAATTTATCAGACTTGAACATTCTGATTCTACAAAAAACCATCCTACTTGGAACAGCTTATATCCTCCGACGTTACCTTAACATTTCCTAGGTCCTTGGTCAAGACTCGAGCTGTTGAGCTACCAACCAGCCACAAAGGCTGTGAATCTCACCAAAGATTATAATAATAATATTAATAATAATAATAACAACAACAACAACAACAACTCCGTCGTTGCCGGTCCCACGCCCGGATGAGAAAGGAGGAGGGTTGGGGTCAGGTTGACAACTTGGCCCCATAAAAAAAAAAAAGCCAACTCATACAACATGGTGAAAGAAACGAATAACGAATACCGCATTGGTCGTCGCGTGGGTTAACAAGGGCCACGGCGGATGTTGAGGTCCCTGGACATACGTCGACAAGTAGGCTACAAGTGGACCAGCCAACAAAATATAGTGCAGATGAAAATCGTGCCATAATTGCCTGCTACTACAGCTCAGAGCCAGAAAAACAAGGTTATTTACTTAAAAGTCAAAATTCAACGATTATGGCACAAACCAGCAGTGGTAATTCCAGTGGTAATCGGCACACTGGGTGCTATTCCAAAAGCACTGGAATTACATTTAAAACAGTTAAAAATTGATAAAATCACCATCAGTCAAATGCAAAAAGCTGCACTGCTTGGATCTGCACCCATATTTCAAAAATACGTTACGAAGTCCTAGGCCTCTGGGTGGGGCCCGACTAGTAACCAATGCCAAATCTGGCGAAACAACTGGCCGCTGTGATACAATTGTATAATAATAATAACAACAACAACAACAACAACAATAATGTGTTCCCTGTTGATTTCAAAGGTCTTGATATGATCAGTTTCCCTTTCACAGCACCTCCTGCAATGACTGTATGAACACCTAACTTTCCTCACTGGTCTAGCAGCTATTTTATTTTACTGCAATTACAGAAAACAGTAACCAAATACTTCTTTTGCACACGTACAATCTCAAGTTCAATCAACACCATCTCCATACAGAGTTGGAAAAAATGTACTATGGAAGAATGCTGCCAGTCAGTGTTGGTAATGGTTGCTGGTAGACCAATGATTCTGACTCAGATAAAGACCATCGCTTACATTTTTAAATGATTTCATATTGCTTTTTTTCCATCGCTAGGATCAAAAGTGACACTCAGAAATAACATCATTAAAGGTCAGCATATTCTTAACGTGCCAGGGTATAAGGTCACTTTCTGCATTTTGATGGCTGCCATTTATAAGAAGGTTAGGGGACTCAGAAAGCCAATTGCTCTTAGTCCCTGATAAATGATTCCCCCCACCTCCCCCCGCAACACAGGGTTCTGGTGTTAAGCTTTTAAAGACTGGTAAATCTTCTGCTCTATTAAATCTAAACCCATTAATTGGTGTCTTACTTACAGCAAACCATCGGCTAATTTGACACATTCTTTATGGATTGCTCTGTCCTCTCAGTCCATAAAATGATCTGACTTCTGAGCACTCCAGTGGCTATGGCCACTTTCCAAATGCCTGCCCATAACATTAAATAAAAAATGATAGCCCTCAAAAGGGGATGTTTCAGATGTGTTTGAGACAAGCCCACCCATGTACACAGAGCAACAACCTGATAGATTAAAATTACCAACATAAGGAAAGTGATGTGTGCACTTGTTAGCTCAGTTTTTCATTCTGACAACTTTGCTTGAGATGAATAAATAAGCAATCCAATAGCAGAGACGCAATAGAAATTAAGCAACAGATGGAAGCAATGGGATTTTAGATGTTCATGGCGCATTTACCCAAAGAGACATCACTCCATGAGCCATCAAATCATTTTCTAATGTTATCATCAAAATTATATTGCACAGAGGGTTGGTCAAATCATGTCCATTAACAAAATAATGAAATATTCATCTAAAACAGAATTATGCGATGAAATTGAGGGAAGGCTTAAAACATGCCTTCGTTTAGTCTGTAGATCATAACATAGTCGGAAGCAGGAGTAAACATCTTTGGAAGTTTTAATATGGAAGCATGAGAGCATGTTATGGAACTCTCACAATATGGTAGCAATCATGGATGTGGCTATGGATAAAATATACATCTGACAAATATCAAACTTTCTTCCACTTTTCTTAATTTTGTAAGGTGTGGCTTCACACTCTTCCTGACTCTTGCTTCCAACCCCCTTTGCTGGACAAATGGGAACATATTCAAAGAAAACACTGGACTGCAGCCACCCACCACTTTATTTTCCAAAAATGCTGTTAAGACTTTGTGGGGTCCAGATGCATTGTGCAGAAAGAACATGCTACAAATTGAAACTTGGGATCAACAAATTTGCTATTTGGCAGGGAGCAAAATTGTCCCTGCAGCAATTAAGCTATTCAAGGCCAAAGTTCTTGGCATGCTGATATATGGATCCCAGATGTGTATTTACAAAAACTTCTCAATCCTTGAACAAATACAAACAAAATTCTTAAAATCAATAGCACTCATCACCTTCTCAACTTCTGATGCCATTACCAGATTAGAACAAAGTTGCATCTCATTCAAAACTGGGGCAAGATTATATTATTTAAAATTCTGGGCAACATAAATCATCTGAGAAACCTCGTTGGTATAGCTCATTCTATGTGATATACACCAATCTAATCAGATCTTTCTCAAGGACCTGGAGTAGGCAGATGTCAATGCCAAAGGTGTTCAAGAGGTGGGCCAGATATTTGATTGCATCCAAGTGCTTATTATTATTGGCACTATCTTTGCTTTCTTTTGAACAGTCATTTTACTTCACTCTTACATTTTGCAATCTTCTCCAGTCTCTTCTCTCCTATTCTGCTGTCTTCAGATACTGCAGTGTCTTTCTTATCTTTACGTCTGGGGTGTTGTGGCAAGTGCTTACTTGTTTAAATTCTAAAGTTCCAGAGAACTTTAAGTTCTTCATTTTCTGTTATTTTTGTGCTCCCACCAGTTCTTGCTTGCAGACAAATGATACTTCTTGCAGATATTCCAATACATCATTGTTGCTACTTTGTCATGCCATTGTTTGAAGTCAGTTTTAATCCTAGCCATTGGTGGGTTCCAGATCCTGTTGCAACCGGTATGGTGCAATGGGGCCGGGCGCCCACCACACGAACGTGCACAGCGCACAAGCACACATGCGCAGAACACACACACCCATACGCAGTGCGCACACGTGTACTTACCACCTGTGATTCTCCGTGATGTCTCTGTGATGCTCCAGCTGCTCGGCGGAGCATCACGCAGGCACTATGTGCTCCGTACACCTGCGCGGAAGCCCTGAAAACTTCAAATATCGGTAAGGAGCGTGGGCGGGTGGGTGGGACCTCCAGAGCACTATACAGGAACGGTACCTGGTGCTCCCGGCACGTAACCTACCACTGATCCTAGCTAACTAGGTGGTTCATTGTTTCTTCATCTTTTTAGCAAAAAGGCATTTGTTGTCTGTTATTATTACTTAACCCCCCCTTTTTTATAATTCAAGGTGGCAAATGCACTTAATACCTCCTGCCTCGCCCACAATGTGTGAGATAACTCATTGTTTTTTTGATTTCTAGGCCAGCCCCTTAACCACAATAGCTGGATGCAATAAAGAAACACACATCAGATACCAAAGGAAATGTCTTCAAGCATCTTTTGTCATATTACTTGCAACTGAAATGAAGGATGCAATTCGATTTGGAGTAAAGCATGACCAATTATCCCCCCCTCCCAAAATTAATGAGATTCTTGACTCCTTACATTTCTGCAATAATGTATGGGAAATTAAGGTAATATTTTAAATTTTAATTATCTTATTTTCATAATAAAAAACCTTGTTCAGACAGAATGGTAAGGCAAAATTCTCCAGCTTCCAGATTTTTCTTTGAAGAATGATAACCTAAATGATAATGTCCATTATCATTGCCTGCTCATTTGATTTCTGCAATCATCCCTGGAATAAAACAGCATAAGGAAAGGAAGTCCCAAGGCTGCTGTTGACTGAGATTTTATTGCAATTATTGAAAGTAAGTAAGTAAGTAATCAAAGAAAAACAAAAAAAGGAAGGAAAGTTGAACACTTTTTTCCTATTGTCTGTAACTTCATTGACTCGCACACATATCCATGTGGACAGTAGGACAGGGACGGTAGACATGTCCACATGATCACACATGCACACACACACAGAGGCACACAGATACACACACACACACACACACACACACACACACACACACACAGAGAGAGACACACACACAGGGGGGGGGAGATATATTTCTGTTCTCTACTCTCTATTTTACTTCTCAGTGTCCATGAATGGGGTGAAGGAAAGAGGAGACAGCCATTTGGCAAAGCACTAGATTGAAGCAGTCTGAAGAACAAAAAGCAATTCCAGCAAGCATTTTTTTCCTCAAAATTCTGCAGCTCTCTCTATCTGAGATAAAAACTGGCTCCAAAGATAGGCTCCTGTTCAGATATTTCTCTCATCCATAACCTCAAGTCATGCTGGATTTCACATGCTGGATTTCACACATGAGCCAAGGTGGCGCAGTGGTTAAATGCAGCACTGCAGGCTACTGCTAGATCAGCAGGTCAGCGGTTCAAATCTCACCGGCTCAGGGTTGACTCAGCCTTCCATCCTCCCGAGGTGGGTAAAATGAGGACCCAGATTGTTGGGGGCAATATGCTGACTCTCTGTAAACCGCTTAGAGAGACCTGAAAGGCCTATGAAGCGGTATATAAGTCTACTGCTATTGCTATATTGCTACATAGTGCTCATTCCATTGATAGAGGGCAGAGGTCATTTAAAGGGCTAAAAACCCCGAAAGGCTGTGCTCTGTGCTTAGTAAAAAGAAGAAAATTCAGAATGCAGTGGGCTGTAAAAGAAATTTATACAATCCAATTTTTTTCTTCCATATACTAAAGGCCTGTGTCAATTTCCCTGATGTGTCCTCCTGTAACTTCCTTCCTAAATCCTTGTTGATCAGAAACTACAAGTTCAAACTTCTTTTTTGCTGTTTGTACCCATCCCTTCCAACTCACAACCACGACAGTGTCTTCCTATCCAACAACAACATGGCTCCAATCATTCTGACTCCCTGTCCCTTTTCAGCTGTAGTTGCTGAAGGGGAGTTATATGTAATATGCTCTATATATGGGGGAAATGTGACTCGGAAGATCTTTATGTTTTCTGGGGCAGGGAGATTTTGGGAACTTAGTACCTATCTATCAACCTGATCAATATAATGTGATACATCCTACAATAAACTTCCAACTACAGCAGTTCTTCCAGCTTTGGTCAATGGAAGGACACTTATTGAGAATAGTTCTCATTCACATTCACTCATAGGCATTCACATATCACATGTTTGTAAGATTGAGGAGGGTTCAAGCAGGTGACCAACCACTTATCTGCTTCCAACATCTCAGGTACTTATGTCTCCAGCTCCATGATGGAACCTCTTTGACAAGCTGTCTTTGCCCTAACAAGGCATCTTCAGTGGGATGGATGCTGGAGCCCCTGAGAGGAAAAAATAACTAAAATCAGAACTAGCATCATATCAATAGCACTTAGATTTATATACACATAGTCCTTGACTTATGATCACACTAGAGCCCACAATTTCTGTTGTTAAGTGAGACATTTGTTAAGCGGGTTTTGCCCCATTTTATGAACTTTCTTGACACTGTTAAATGAATCACTGCAGTTAACAAGTTATTAACCTGGTTATTACATGACTTTGGCTTCTCCATTGACTTTGCTTGTCAGATTATCTCATGACCTTGGGACACAGAACAGTCATATACGTATATGAATGAGTTGTCAAGCATCTGAAATTTTGATCACATTATGGGGATGCTGCAAAGTTCATAACTTTGAAAAACAGATCATAAGTCACTTTTTTCAGTGCCTTTGTAAGTTTCAACGGTCACTAAATAAACTGTTGTAAGTTGTGGATTACCTATACTGCTTCACAGTGCTTTACCGCCCTTTAAGTGGATTTTATGGAATCACCATATTGCCTCCAACAATCTGGATCCTCATTTTACTGACTCTGGAAGGATGGAAGACTGAATCCACTTTGAGACGGTGAGAATTGAACTGCCGAACTGCTAGCACCTGGCAGTCAGCAGAAGTAGCCTGCAATACTGCATTCTAACCACTGGGCCATAATGGGTCTTTAATCATGTCATTAAAAAAGTCAGGGGTGTCAAACTCATGTTGTCACGGTGGTGCCATGTGACATATTGCCACTTTTCCCCTTTGCTAAACCAAATGTGGGCATGGGCAGCACATGACACATCCAGCCTGTGGGCAATGAGTTTGACAGCCCTGGAATAAATGGTCATCTGTTCATATGCAATACCTTACTCATGTTGCCAGAAATGTAGGGAAACCTTTTTCTGTTAAGAAAGGTGCTGCAATACAACGTACAGCTGTACAGTGCTTTCAAATTTTATTGAGCTGTAGCTCTGGGGTGTTCTTTTAGAGGAGAAAATAAAAGTTTTCAAGCAAGCAAAAAAAAAATTATGTTGGTTACAATGCCGGTCCATTGCATCCCCAAACAGCCCCTTTATGGTGAGCTGTCTCAAGGAAAGCGATTGCCCAGGGGACAAAGGAAGCGATGCAAAGACATGTTGAAGGGCTCCTTCAAGTCCCTGGAAATTGACACCACCTCCTGGGAAACGCTGGCACAAGATCGTTCAACATGGCGCAGGCTGATCCACCAAGTCTGCCAGACTTTTGAGGACAGAAGAACAATCATGGCACAAGAGAAGCGCGCACTCCGCAAAGCCAGAGCTGCAAATGCTGCAACAATGGTGCCCACACATGTCTGCCCGACATGTGGCAGAACATTTCATGCCCGTATAAGTCTTACCAGCCACTGTGGACACATTGTAGACAGCCCACAGGCTGTTAGATGTCAAGGTCCTCTTCGAACACGATGGATGAACATCATATTTCCTACATACCCTATTAGGGAGAAACAGTGGTTTTCTTAGAGTAAGAACAGCCTTATCTTTGATCATACATAATTATTTCTAACATCTTTCTCTAGGAATTGTACAAGATAGCAGTTTGAACAAAGCAAACATGGTTCTCATTTTTCTATAACTGTTATATTTGCTTCCCTACCAGTACACTGTTTGGTGTACTGTATTTGTTATTGCATTGGCTTATACTTTAGTCAGTTGTGTACCTTAAATATGACTTTGGTTTTGTCTGTTGTTTACTGTTTTCAGAATCCTGAACAGGCTGAATAATAGCCAGCAGTTAGCCCTTCTCCAGTTTTAACTTAGGAGTTTTCTTTTCCTAATGTCTTAAGGATGGTAGTCTTGGGGTTTCCTTGGCCTTGAAAGGCAATATTTCAATTTGGTTGCTGCTTTCTTAGCTGTTCCAGAGGGAGAAAGTGAGTCCTATAATACAACAGTGCTTGATTCTGTAATTTTGATGCCTAGAAAGTAGCAATAGCAATAGCAGTTAGACTTATATACCGCTTCATAGGGCTCTCAGCCCTCTCTAAGCGGTTTACAGTCAGCATATTGCCCCCAACAACAATTCGGGTCCTCATTTTACCCACCTCGGAAGGATGGAAGGCTGAGTTAACCTTGAGCCGGTGAGATTTGAACAGCCGAACTGCAGAACTGCAGTCACCTGAAGTAGCCTGCAGTGCTGCATTTAACCACTGCGCCACCTCGGTATTCTGACCAGTGGTGGGATTCAAATGTTTTTACTACCGGTTGTGTGGGCATGGCTTGGTGGGCATGACTTGGTGGCCGTGGCAGGGGAAGGATACTGTAAAATCTCCATTCCCTCCCCACTCCAGGGGAAGGTTACTGTAAAATCCCCATTTCTTCCTGATCAGCTGGGACTCGGGAGGCAGATAATAGATGAGAGCGGGGCCAGAGGTGATATTTACTGGTTCTCTGAACTACTCAAAATTTCTGCTACCGGTTCTCCAGAACTGGTCAGAACCTACTGAATACCATCTCTGATTCTGACGATATAATGTGTTGCAACATGGAGTTAAAAACTGATGCATTATTTAAAATTTTCAGAAGCCTATGCCTCAGTTTCAAAACCAGTACATCAGCAGGGTCACCTGACATTCTGCTTTATGATGCCATTGCTTAGTGATGGAGCTGCAGTCTCAGTTAAAGGGAGATAAGCAAGGGCTACCTCTAGCAATATATCCCTAAGTGCAAATCCAATACTTCTGTGTCACTCATTTCATGGATTGGGAGTGCTTTTCTTCAGATAAATTTTTTCACCTGTCTTGTTTCACTTGAAGAATTAAGAATTCAGCATACGAATTCATGACCTTTTTTCAATGGGGTTGGTTACTGCCAGGTTTGTTATGTGGAGTGGCTTGACTTTTCAAAGAAATAGAAGAACAGTGTAGTATTTAGAGGAGGTTGCAAAGGCAATTGCATTGTCTGGAGTTTTCTGCATATCATGGCTGTCATGGTGTGACTAACTCTTTGCTGAGGATATGTGTTCAAAATAGAACCCCCATCTTTCTGCCCGCTGCTCTTGGGAGAGGCTGAAGGCATACTGGGGGACTCTGACTTGAAAGCAATGTTTTCCCTACTACTTCAGAAGACAAATGGCTGAATAGCAGACCCATTCACATCCAAGTACCTGTTTTCTAGCAGAACTAATAGGTGAGATTGAATCTCATCAGCCCAGATGATATAAGCTTTTGGTATATAAGCCTCTGCTTTGACATTCAGTGGTTGGTTGGTTTTACCAGTTGGAGATGACGTGGTGAGAGGAGACAGTATAGCAAGGAAGCTATGAGCCCATCCCCTGTGCCTGGAGCTGGCAGCAGATTCGGACAATGAGGAGGTTGGGGAGGAACATGGGCCAGTCGTGGAATCTGGGGAAAGCTCTGATGAGTGCTCTGTGTCTGAGGCAGAGATGAGGCCAGGGCCATCTGACAGTTATCAGATCCTTTGGAATTGGAGATCAGTGGGGCAGAAGAACAGCTGGAGCCTGTTCCCAGTGTGCACATGTGCAGAGTTGCCAGATGAAGGGAACAGCTAAAGAACAGGGATTGACTTGGGAGTAAGACCACAGGTGGATGATGAATGGCCCATCGCAGAGGAAATAAAAGAGGAGTGAAAGGGGAGTGGAGTTTGCAGGAGACAATTAATTCGCTTAAGTGGCTCGTGACTCTCTGAGACTCCTTCCCAGGTTTTGCAGATATCAGCCTATCAAACCAGATAAGGTCTGTGACTGTAAATCCTCTCTTGAAAGACTTTGTTGGATGTGAATGAGCAAAATTCACAGTAAATTAATGAAAGGGGTTTTTGTTGGGACAAGGAGTTTGCTTCATGCTCTTGGGAAGCCTAGGTCAGAACACCCTGAAACCACTGAAGGACATAAAGGCAGAAATGCCGATTGGTAAAGGCAAGCTGTGGGTTTAGCACTTCTGTATCAATATGCCCACAAATAAATTCTAAATGGAGTCAGAGATTGGAAGAAAATACATTATCACCCAAATGAGGAAGAGCTTTGGGCCTAACGCAAGTTTCCAGGTTGAAGCGATGTTTGTGTTTACTGTGAAAGCACTTTACTCTCCAATTCCTAAACCAAAAGCCACTATAGTCAGGCCTTACTCAATTTGTTCCAAATATTTGAACAGGGCCTTAAATACGATGGCCCCACAATTATGGAATACATTTCCTGAAATATCTGGAGCTATAAAACCTCCCCCCCCGCCAATTACTTGCTGATAATAATCATCTACTTCTGTTTCATTAGTATTCGTGATCTAGGATACTGGTTTTCAATGAACAGTTTCTATAAGAATGGGCTTCTGTTGTGGCCCAGCAGGAGCTGTTGGAGATGCAAACAGACTCTGACAGCGAGGGGCCTTATGAGTCGGCTCTGGAAGAGGTGGAGGACCCTGGACAGGGTTCTGACTCCGAGCAGGGCGCAGAGAGGCTGGTTGGCCACCAGGAGGTGCCTGAGGCATGGAGCAGTGGTGAAAGCCAAAGGGAGTGTGTTCCTGACGTAAGGCCTTGGAGAAGTGATGAGGAGACAAGGGAGGTGGTCCTGGATGCCTGGCAATGCCGGGCAGATCGACGGAGAGAACAGCTACGCAGATACAAAAGATAATTGGACCCAGGTGGTTGTAATTAGGCTCCTCTCAAGATAGTATTTAAGGAGAGACTTTCTCAGGAGTCTGGTTGCAGGATTCAACTTAAGTCTTAATGCTGCAGAAGCTGTTATCTGTATCCGTCGAAGTCTGAGTTGCTGCCAAGGTTCTTATCTGTTTGTTGTGCTTGGCTTTCAGCCACCAAGGTTTATATTTCCTGCTAATAAAGTGCTGTGGCATTCCAACTAAGCTTGTCTTGGCATTCATTACTGGATGGAGGATGGGGTCAGAACAGGCTGCTATAATTAGCATAGTGTAGTGTTGGATCACAATACCTAGAATTCCCAGCCCGAATGAATATATTCTGCAGTTTGCAATTCCATCCCATTCAGGTTGGTGGAGCCTCTATGCATATTATGCTTGTTTTTTGTGTATCTATAAAATCCTTGTCTTGTACCATCAAAAGGAAATAGTCATTTTGCATCTTTTATGTCATTGCTTGAACTCTCTGCAAACAAAGTGATCGGATTCACACATCACACTGAACCAGAGGTGGTATTCCGCAGGTTCTGACCAGTTCTGGAGAACCGGTAGCAGAAATATTGAGTAGTTCGGAGGTCCGGTAAATACCACCTCTGACTGGCCTTGCCCCCATCTATTCTCTGCCTCCTGAGTCCCAGCTGATCAGGAGGGAATGGGAATTTTACAGTATCCTTCTCCTGCCATGCCATCAAACCACACCCATCAAGCCATGCCATGCCCACCAAGCCACTCTCACAGAACTATTAGTAAAAAGTTTTGAATCCCACCACTGCACTGAACCATAATGTGGTTTCTTTTATTTCAGTTTAGCAGGTTGTATAAATTCAGCTGCTGTAGTTTTAAAACATGATTTATAGCTTAGTGAACCCGGCCAAATTTTGGCTTATTTAACAAACCACATTTAAGCAAACAATGGTTATGTACAAAGTCTGAAAGTGAAATGCATAGGGAAATAACTTCATTACGTTGTTCAGAGAACATGTTTTCTATTCACAATCACAATGTTATTATTGTACAATGCATGAAGAAGATGAGAGAGAGAAATTGGGAGAGAATGTTTCCTAACCTTATTAGAAGCTCTGCCCCAGAAATGCATTCTTCTTCCTGTAGCATTCTATTTTCAATCTTACATTTCTCCTCCGCATATTCTAGTGGAGAAGAAGTGTGAGTTCCATTCTGAATGCTATTTTGTGACAATTTATGAACAAACAAGCTTCCCATCAAACCAATTCTCAAAAATGTCAATCCAGGCTGTCGCTGAGCAAAGATTAAATGGTGGAGTGTCAACCTTCCCTTTTTATTGTTTGATATTTTGAATTTCAGTATTCTTCTCTTTCATTAAAAATGAACTAAAAGCAGGGTGGGGGAGACTGGGAGAAGATAGAAGGCTTTTACATCTAAAAGTCAAGGTAATTATCTCTTACATCCAGCCCACTTCTCCAAAGTGCCAAATAAAGACATCATTAAAATATGTGTCCATCTGGTTACTTTTCAAAATCTAATTAGGTAAAGAATCAGCTTACGTGTCTATAGATAGTGGAAATCTCTCTTTCTCTCCTTTCTCTTATATGTATACACTTCCCCCGCCCCACCCCAGCAGTGTGTTATTATGCACAGCACAGAAACCACTGTTGTCTTCTTGCTCTTTCTCTCTCCAATTATTAAGGAATAGATTAAAATAAATCCAGAGAAAACTTTCTTCTTACACCCAACACAGCACAGAAATTTTTGTGCCAAATACCGTATATGTAAGTGGAAAGCAGCAAGCTGGCTGCACAAGGCTAAGTTAACATTTGAAACAGCAGTGGGAGAGGGAACATCTGAGGGTTACAAACCACCTCTCAGGCCTGGAAGCCATTTTTTGCATTGGGCCTTCAGGCCTGCCACATTCAACACTGTGGGAAAATGGGAGGGGGGATTATATAGGGTATGGGGGATATATAGTGATAATTACTTTCCTTTCTCAGAGAGTCAAGGACAACGTGCTCTGCACCTTAAGGGGAGTGACTGGAGGCATCTCCAGTTGGGATGGTGCCTGACTGGACCATGTGAGGGACATGTGGGTGATGGGACAGGGACTTGGACTTTCATTTCGGTGGGGAAAACCTGGAAACTTTCAGATTTGGTTTTTCCCACATGTGCCAATATGACATTTCTAATAAAATGGAACTTTGAGGAACTCCAGAGTCTTCTTTCATTGGGGGTGTTACCTGGAACCCTGATACCACCATGGAAAGGTCTGGTTTGTAGGAGGAAAAAACTTTCTTTAGTTTTCACTGGCTAGGGAGGCCTTTTAAAGCCAGTGGAACGGTCAATTTTATAAGAGTTAGGACTGTGAGTTCACTTTCTGGGTATGCTTTTCGACATCGGTAGAATTAAAGATGACATACAGGGAGAGAAGTTCAAAGATTTGCTCACCCTTCCTCCTCTCCCTTAACTTTAGAAATCTAACTCATGCAGGGACCTTTGGGGGAAGACAGATGACCCCCCCATGTTTCTTCAGGCAACTTGGGGAAATACATTACAATAAGAGGTGATTTGGCACTAAACAACACACCTAGTTTCGAACCACACCATCAACAACAGCAATACAGGGGATAGATCTATAAATGGGATATGTGAATCTGCAGGAGCAGGAGACTTATATTTAGAAAATGATGAGGCTAAATAAAGAGACAAGGGTTGGAGACTTTCTGTTCTGATTTTGGGCTACCTATTGGACAAAATTAGTAGAGCAAATACTTAGAGCCCCTCCTGAAAAGGAAGATATTCTGGCCAGATTCCCATCAGACTAAATTCCTAGATAGAATGTCTATTTTTTGTAGATTGGCACATGTTGTATAAGATGCAGCTAAATGTCAGACATACCTCCTCCATATCATCAATAAATGAAGATGATTTTTTTAAAAAAAACACAGATATTTAACCTGTTGTTGGTGTAGTTATTGTCAACAACAAGATGATGGATTGGGTGGGTGAGTCACTGACTTAAAATAGCATAGCTTTTCTTAAATCCTAAATTTTGCAGAATAGATCAAGGGATTTACAGCAGGATGGAGTTTCCCCTCCTCTCAATCTAGACACCCTTTGTACACTCTTGCCACTAGCAGTGTCTCCCTGGGGTTGGGTGTAGAAGCTTTCCTCCATGAACTGCCCTTAACCTTTTTGTCTAGGTGTGCAGGGTTTGATCCTGCCACCTCTATATATCAAGCATGTGTGTTTTCAAGCAGGGCTAGTGAACAGATGGGCTTCCAGATGCTGTTCAACTAGAAATCCCAGCAGCCCTTCGCAGCCAAGCTCCTAACAAGGGAGGCTTGGACTTGTAATTCAGAAACCTGATAAGGGTCACATGTTCTCCATTTGCAAGGTGGTTTTACTCCCATCAAGTCTAACATGTGGCAGAGCTGCCTGAAGTTCAAAGAACAAGCGGATAGGGAATTTGAGACTTGCTGCCCCATCATAGATTTTCTTCCAGACAATCTACCGTCCAGTATCAGGACCGTGTTGTTGAAAACAGAGCCTTCAGAAAAATTCTCTTTGTGAGGGAAAAACCAGTAGCTGAAAATAATTTTAGTACAATTCAGTCCACGGATTGCCCTTTCTTTAGCATCTTCTGAACATTTTTGTAGATGATTGGAACAGATCTTATTACCTCCACAGATTTTCAAGAAATCAGATGAAAAGTTATGTCTCACCAAACTTTGGGACAAGTTTTATGAGCTCAAAGTCTATTGTTGGCCTTCTGATTTTCAAACAGCAATTACTCCCTTTAAAAGGGGATGAAGGGGGGAATCAATTAGCAATCCTTTTAGGTGAATTCAAAAATAATTTTTGGTGCAATTTTTTTAGGAGGCTACTGCTTATTCCAAAATAATAAATGCTATACATGAGAAATCTTATTCGATGTATCCCAACTTTAAGGTTGCTTACATGTTTCTCATTTTCTGTTACTGTTTTGTTTTCTCTTTCATTTTTTCAAGATTATAGAAGGAAAACTGTTCTTGTTCTTATATTGATTTTAACCATAGTTTGTTGGATAAATCATAATAGCTAACTTTACTTAACATTAGACCATACATAGTTCATGGTTTAATGTAAAAGATTTAATGTCTACAGCTACATATAGTCCCTGATTATCTTTTCTTTATCCACTAAAGATCCTGATTCCTAAACACTAAAGGTAAAGTCAGTCTCCTGCCATTTAGAAGTGCCATTCAAAAGCATTGAAATCATTCTAGTTAGCTCCCCTTCAAACTACAGCCTTGTTCATATATGTAATAAGCCTCTTTGTAGATAACAGGTCAAAAGAACATTGTCCATAACGACAGGTGTTCTTAATGTGTGAATTTTTCATTTGATTGGCTTAGTCAAGAACTTTGTAGTTCAATTCTTAGAGTATTGAAATAGCCTTATATTTAAATAGGAGTAGCAGTTTGCGAAAGGTCAGTTTGATAACAATAAATCTATTTCTTGGTAGAATGTAACCAAATTGGAGGTAGTCATAAGACCTTTGAGGTTATAGTTGTAAGAAAATCAGCATGTAGCCCTACTGAGATTCTTGCAAATTGCTGGAGTTCCAGTTTAGTCTAGTGGTTAAGGCACCAGGTTAAATATCAGGAAACTGTGAGTTCTAGTCCTGCCTTAAGCATGAAAGTGGACTGGGTGACATTTGACCAGTCATTTCCTCTCTTAGCCCAACCCACCTCAAGGGTTGCTGTTGTGGGGGAGATAGGAGGAGGAAGTATTAGGTATATTTGCCACCTTAAATCTAGATATATAAAAGGCAGGTATCACTCACTCATCACAAAATCTCCAGAACTGTAAAGCCTACAAACTTGAAATTTGGCACACATGTTCCTCTTGGCTTCTAGGTGCTCACTAAGAAAAGATTTTTCAAAATGACTACCAGATCCATCAGTATTTCTTATACAGTAAATTATACACTCTGGTGCTAAGGAGTTCTGCTCCCCCTCCCCACCTAAAAAGAACTCTGTTCCAACTAACAGTTGCCTTATATTAACATGCTCTGATGCTAAGGAGTTAGACATTCTACTCCCCCAACCTATCTGAAAAGAGCTCTTTTCCAACTGTCAATTGCCCCACATTCCATTATCTCAATTCAAACTAGCAGACACTCCACTCCTTTACTCAGGAGCAGTCCAGGGCTCCTTACAGTACTAAATGTTGGTATTTCACCAAAATGTTTATGCCTTCCATTTATGGAACTGCTTCTGGACTCAAGGTGGCGGGAGCGATATTCTCTTATGTGTTTCAATCACTGACCACCACTGAGCCGACGGATTGTGAACTGAATTTCTCCTGCATAGCCCGATCACATAGTTTGATCATGAAGCACAGGTATCCAACTACTAGTTATTTATAAAAATAACAAAAGTATGAAATAATATAAAATAAAAGCAACTATTTTAGTGTTACATTACTACAAAAATGTATTGAGTAACATTACTCATACCAGGTCTCACAGAATGAACCCATACAAAGTTTCGCTCTTTATTTACAATAGATTTTAACTGTTCCACACAATGAAGCTACATTTGCTCCCAGCATCCTGTATCTAAACCAATGTGTTCTGGTAAATCCAGCTTCAAGTCCACCCTCAGCCATTAAATTTCACTGAGTAAGTTTTGGGCTGATCTCTTTCAGTCAAATTTACTCTCCAGACTTATTGGAGAAGTGGCACTGGATATGCTGCCTTAAGCTTCCAGAGAAAAGGCAGGATGTAAATGAAAAATAAACTAGCCCCAGGGGATGGACCGGCTTCTGTAATGTCCTGTATAAAATGTTGAAATAAGAAGGAAAGCCGATAGAGAAAGCTGTAAAATTACTGTATATTGTTATGTATGTTCTGTGTTTTGTTTTGTCTTATTGTGTTTTTTGTGTCTTTCCTATTGTTTTTAAAGATCAAAACATTTAATGAAAATTATTTTAAAAATGTTTAAATAAATTAATAAAATGTCAGGCTGAATTTGATCTTCAGTTCGTTGGGGCTGCAACTTCAAACATGTGGCTAGAATCAGGAAATGGGCAGGGTAATAATAATAATATTTCCCAATCCCCAAATTTTCTTTCATTTCATTTTGAAGTGCAGTTCTATCAAAGCACTCAAGTAAAAATAGAAAGGACTTGCTCTCCAATTGGTGTGATTATGGAGGAAGCTTCATTCCATTTTAGCTGTAGAATTTATAATGAAAAGATCTTGTTTTCTTTTTCTCTGTTCCATCATTTTGGTAGGAAATATAAAACCCACCACAAGTCTTTCATTTTAATTTGTCACAGGAGTTTAGAACAAAGGAGATCTGGAAGGCAGAAAGCATCTTTTGAAGCACTATGGATCCCATCAGTCCATAGTGCCATTCACCTGGCTTTTCCTTCCCAATTTTATTAACAGCTCCTTGAAATTTAATGAGATGGCTGGATATTGCTGGCTATGTCAGCAACCTCACCCCTGAGATTTTCTGTGGAAATGCCAAAACCTCACAAGGTTTGAGCTCTCGTAAGTATTTAATCATTTGCGCGAGTCTACAAATAAAGTTGAGAGGAGTCATGGACACCTTACTACGGTAGTCACAGACAGATGCTGCTAATTCCAGGATGAGTTCCTGTCCCCGCTCGAATGGTGTGGCTGTTGATTGTTTTTAAAATTGTGGTGTTGTGTTGTCTGTTGTCTTTCTTTTTTTTCCCATTTGTAACCCCCCCCCCCTTGACTTGGTTTGTGAGCCGCCCTGAGTCCCTCTGGGAATACGGCGGCATAGAAATACAATAAAATCAAAATCGAAATCAAAATCAAATGAAGGGTTAGTGAAGATGTATTTAGGCTGGTTGTACAATGTTTTGCATTTTTTTCTTTCTCGACTTCTTTTTATGTTTTTTTTTTAATTGAGTTGTAAGCTGCCTAGAATGCTTGGACTGGGTGTTGCCCATATTCAGCTATAAATAATACTAATAATAATTTTTTAAAAATGAAAATGTCAGTGTGGAAGTCAAGAGATCTCAGAAATCACTTATAAATTTAGTGCTTAAATGAAATCAATCATAAACTTAATGCCTACATGAAATCCAGCACATTGCAGTCAATCACCCTTCTCTAATTTTTATATGTTATTCTATTTTTTTCATTTCCTTTTTCTTGGCTGGCAAGATCAAACAAATGATAAATTGTGGTGACTTTAACCTGGCTGCACTCCAAGTCAGTCCTGGGATGTAATGTGTTTCAAATGAAGTCAAATCTTTAATAGCTGGGCATATGGAGCCCAGTTCTAATCCTAACCTTTTCCTTCAAAGGTCAGTGGCAAGTAAGAGAGAAACCCAATGTTTTTTGTGTTGTTATTTTTTGAACAATTCTGCACAGGATCCTAAATAAGTGACACATGGGTCAGTTACTTAACTGACACTAGAACCTCTTCAGTTCCAGTGGATATTCTTTTTTATTTTCATTTTATTTAGTTTGTCAAACATGTACAAGATAACAGGTATAAGTCTAAACATGGACATGAACAAAGGAAATGAGTACAAATAAATGGAGACAGTAGGACAAGGACGGTAGGCACATTGGTGTGCTTATGCACGCCCCCCTTTATGGGCCTCTTAGGAATGGGGTGAGGTCCACAGTAGACAGTTTAAGGTTGAAGCTGTGGGGATGTAACAATAGAATCAGGTAGAGGATTCCAGGCTCTATATATCCCAGAGTAGGTTTTTAATGATCTTTCCTATGGATTTGACACCACAAAGGTGGATTCTATTTTCAGATGAAAAATAGCCTGTAACAGCCATGGTTCAGTTTTGGCATTGTTTCAGGAAAACACTTCAACTATACAACTTAGACTGTTAAAAAGAAATGTCTTGCTGAATCACGATCTTTGAACATGCTTTAGAGGGAGGCAGAGAATTGGACCAACTAACTCAGGATCACCTCCTAAAGCTTTGCTAATTTAGGAACTTTAATCTTCTAGCTGTCGCAGTCAGACTGCTCAGCAGCATCTAGTACACCAGGAAGTGTACTAGAATACCAAAGAGAACAAATTGGACCACAAGGAAGGTCAGCTGAGGAACAGAAAAGAGACAAGATAAGGCAAAGTACAGGTAGTCTTTGAAAAACCAATTAGAGAGGGCTGTAAAGCACTATGAAGCAGTACAGGTAGTCCTTGACTTACAACAGTTCGTTTAGTGACTGTTCAAAGTTACAACGGCACTGAAAAATGTTACGATCATTTTTGTCAGTTACAACCTTTGTAGTATCCCCATGATCATGTGATTTAAATCCACTTGCTTTGCATCTGGTTCATGCTTATGACCGTTGCTGTTTCCCAAGCTCATATGATCCCCTTTTGCAACCTTTTGACAAGCAAAGTCAATGAGGAAGCCAATTCACTTAACAAGCGACTTATTAACTTATCAACTGCAGTGATTCACTTAGCAACTGTGGCAAGAAAGGTCGTAAAATGGAGCAAAACCCACTTAACGAACATCTCGCCTAACAACAGAAATGCTGCACTTAATTGTGGTTGTAAGTCGAGAACTATCTCTATTACATGGCCAGTACAAAAATAACCAAACAAACTAGAAAACAAAACAGATAACAAGACCTGGCAATATTTAAGAGCAGGAAAGAATAGAGTAGAGTAGAGTAGAGTAGAGTAGAGTAGAGTAGAGTAGAGTAGAGTAGAGTAGAGTAGAGTAGAGCAGAGCAGAGCAGAGCAGAGTAGAGTAAATTAATGTAGAGTAAAGTAGAGTAGAGTAGAGTAGAGTTGAGTAGAATAGAGTAGAGTAGAGTAGAGTAGAGTAGAGTAGAGTAGAGTAGAGTAGAGTAGAATACAATACAATACAATACAATACAATACAATACAATACAATACAATACGAGCTGGAAGGTGCCTTGGAGGTCTTCTATTCCACTTAAAGAAAGAGGCAGAAGGGTTCATTCTAGTTACATAAGATCAAGTCTTAAGAACAAATGTATGCAAAGCCAGAATTGAGAAGACAGCAACAGACAGCAATTGCCATGCCTTCAAAGAAGCTGAAGAAATAGTGGACCACTTAGTTAGCTGCTCCAAGAAGAGTGCACAGGCTGTCTACAAATAACCGTAGGATGAAGTAGCAAAAATGTGCATTGGAATATCTGCAAGAAATGTCATTTGCCTGCCAGCAAGAACTGGTGGACCACAAAATTGACAAAATAATAGAAAACAAAGAAGCCAAAGTGTTAGAGGAGTTTGGAATTTAAACAGAAAAGCATTTGCTACACAACATCCCAGTTATTGATAAGGAAAAAAAAGTCGGAATAGTAGATGTTGCAGTTCCTGGAAACAGTAGCGTAGAAGAGAAAGAACTGGAGAAAAATCCTAAAATACATAGACCTGCAAATAGAAGTAGACTAGTAGACTTCGAAAGAAATCAAAGATAGCATCAATAGTAATAAGCTCCTTGGATGCATACCAGTTGTGGGTTCCGGATTCCATTCCAACCGGTATTGTTGGAACGGCCCCAGCGTCACCCACATGGACGCGCACAGCACGCACACACATGTGCACGGCGCGTGCATATGTCGTACTTGCCTGCAACACTTCTGTAAGTCTCCACGATGCTCCAGCTGCTTGGCAGAGCATCGCGCAGACGCTGTACATGCCATGGGGACCCATGATCGAAAGCACCACTTGAACACCAGTGGCACCAACAACAGCTACCTATACCAGGTGCTTGGGAAATACTCAATAGATGCATAAAAATTCAAAATCCAGTCTAAATATCTAGGTGACTGTGCACCCAATCACTATAATAGTGTTACTAGGAGCAACATGAGAACAATCTTCCAATACTTGAGGGGCTCTCGCCATTTGTCTAGAATGGTATAAGGTCTGCTAGAGCAGTTGTTTGGACTAGAAGACCCCCAAAATACCTTCCAACCTTATTTTATGTTCTATAATTTTAATTTAACAAGTTTTGGGAACTATTTTTAAACTAATCTGTTGTGAATCACCCATCATATTAAGCCATGAGGTACTTGATTACAATGTATTGAACAGATCATCAAACCATTATTGACTGGATCTCTCTCTCTCTCTCTCTCTCTCTCTCTCTCTCTCTCTCTCTCTCTCTCTCTCTCTCTCTCTCTCTCTCTCTCTCTCTCTCTCTGTGTGTGTGTATGTATGTATACACATACACACACTGACACCACATTTCGGTTTGAGCATGTATCTGCACCCTACCACTGTTTTTGTTAATTCTCAGCTCTAACCCCCAAGACCAAAGGTATATTGACATCTAAAGATTTCACTGAAGTGTGATTCAAACTGTAATGGGGGGTAAGGATCAGGGTTTCTGCTGCCTGGAAGAAATCCTTGAGGAACCATTGAGAGATGTCAATTGGAGCCTGCAGGGGGACAGTTCCTCATTCTAATGGGGAAAATTAATTTGTGTGTTACTATTAAATAATCATTATTGATGCGTATCAGCTTGGCAGATTTTCCAATATGATCCTTTCAGAATATCATATTACCATATTTAATGTCAGTATTGTACATTCTTCTGATTTTTAAATAAAGTTGTTACCGTTGTTTTATTTCTGAATGAAAAGGGCTTGAGGGTAAGACGGGCAAGGGAGAGTGTATGAAAGAGAAGCATTTTGATGCTGGCCGAAGGGGATTATTCTAAAACAGTGGAAGGTGTTGCCATGAACAAAGCTGAAGGGATGGTTCTCAGATCAAAGTGAATGGTACATCAATGGAATCATGGCATTAAAAAAACGAATTCTGTCAAATGTGAGAATGAATGTGTAAATGATATGAAGAGAAATGTGCACAAGAGTGTTTGTTATACTGGCAAACATCTGAAGCAGATACACACAGGCAATTTCAAGTGAATCTTTCTAGTTCACGGTTTGACAGTTGAAGTTGCCAGGGTTACCTACAAAAGAACATCTCATTGTCTCCCATCCTTCAAATAAACTCAGATCTTTTAAAAGGAAAAATTGGTTTCCAAGGAAGCCAGTGCTTATGAACAAGGCTGGAGACCCTGTAATCCTATGACCACAAACATCCATCAGCAAATGCACAGACTGAGTTAAAGCAACATAGCTTCATGTAAATCATTAGAACATCTTTGTGGTCATGTAGGCCAACCTCCTACTTCACAGAAGGCTGTTTGTGTTCTCTCTTTCAAAAAAGGAAGAAATGCCCCTTTCAAAATATTTCTTACTGGTGGGATGTGCACAGTGTGAAGTTTTTGTGCTTCAGACCTATTATTTTACTTATTTGCATATCTGTTGTTTATTAATCGGTTAATGTAGTGGAATGTAGTTTGGATTCCCAGGAGGAAGGGACCAAGAGACAACAAAAAAGGTTGGGAGAAAGACAATCAAGGAAGGTCCTCTCTTAGAAGCTCTCAGAATATATCTTTCATGATGCAAATAGTTGCTTTAGTTTGGCCAGGTTTCTATCTATAGGTGAGAGACAATAAAATAAATTGCTTTAAAATAACTCTACATGTTTTTCTTGGTTTTTGGAGCAGTTAATGAAGGAAAGCTTTTTTCTTATATTTCTCCTGATTTCTCAACCCCATGAAACAGAGATTTTTCTGTAGAGATAGTCAGCTGCCACATCACATGAACATTTTCCCATATCATGGAAGCTATTATCCCATGATGGATATAAATCTGACTCTTTGGAAAGATTTTGGACTGAATACTATTTTGGTCTTATTTAGATTATAATACTTTTTCTAAAAACCACACTGGCAAATCAGAAACTGAAAAAAAAATTCTCCAACATGTTGTGGGTATGCAGTAAAATATATGACCATCATGATTGGGAAATATTGAGAAGCTTCTCCTATGTGAATTGATATAAAAATAATTCCTTTGAGTTGATTTAGCTCTTTGTGACTTCAAGCAGTCCAAAGGGCATTTCTGATAGCTGCAGCCAAATATTGGTTTGCCATTTACCTTCTTTCCATGATGGTTTTTTTTTCCAACTACATGTTCCTACCAAGATGGATGTAAAGATCACAAATCCTCTTTTTAAACCATTCAACTTGGGGCTGTAGCCCATTCTTAGCATAGCAGTTCTGAAGTTTAAAAATGCAACAAGTGAAGAAATCCATCTTTTGTCTATGCTGCATTTCCTGCTATTGGTGTCATTTATCTTTGGTTTAGCAAGAGAAGGTAATATTTATTGGAAGAAAATACCGGTATAGTACATGTTATTAAATATTGTGGGGGTGTTTTTCTTTTTTTAGTCTTCTTGAACTGTTTTAATATAAATAAATAAAACATGGAGTATATTAGTCAACAGTAATGTCTTTCATCTCGGTGACAGCCTACACTGCAAGATCTACAGCAAGTCAATGGGAAGGAGATCAGAGATATCTCTTGATGTTTCATACCAGTTATTTCTAGGTTGTATATTACATGTAGACATTTCCAGCCAATCTTAAATAAGCGTCCCTCACCCATCAGATTTGGCATATGAATGAAATATTTTCTATTGCAACTAGTTGTCTTTTATCAGAAATCACTTAAAAGCTTTCCGGTTTCTGCAAACTTTTAGATCAATATGTCAGATTCCCTTCTTCAGAGTACTATATATAGTGCATATAGTAAATTGCTTCTTATGTTGGCTTCAAAACCATTATAAAAGGACCTGGCTTCAATCCTGAGATGCTGTAAAAGATCACTGGCCCTATTGAAGTTAATAGAACTGAAAAATTTCTGTACCTAATTTCAGAACTGAAGGAACTGAAGCTCAGCTAATAGAAAATTGCATAGACTTTCTACACAATCATAATCATATTTTCATTTTTGCTTGTTCTGATTAATTAGTAGATACAAAGAAGCATTATACACAGTGCTGGGGGAATTGAAAACCCACAACATGTAATGGCAATGCCTAAACACCAGTAGATGACAGACAGTTTAAGTGCAGTGGTCTTGAGAAATGCAGGGTTCAGATTGCATTGCTGGGAAGGCTTTCTGTTCTCTGTCGGTGGAGGAAATGTAAGACAGTCTGTACAGCAGAACAAAGCACCTTATTTAAACTTGCTTTGGGGCTCTGGTGACATTTCATGTAATCAACATCTTCCTAGGCCCTACTCCAGCAAGTCAGTAAAATAAGAGAAAGAGAGAGAATATCTTCCAAAGCACATTCTTCCCCTGATTTGTGGGAGGGTGTATGTGTCAAATATATGCTTTCCACAATTTGGTAAAAAAAGAGTTTTGTCTCTTTCAGAAACAAAGCTGTTGGCGATGTCTTTTGAAAGACATGACAATGGAGCAGTGGTGGGATTCAAATTTTTTTATTACCGGTTCTGTAGGTATGGTTTGGTGGGTGTGGCATGGCTTGGTGGGTATGGCAGGGGAAGAATACTGCAAAATCTCCATTCCCTCCCCACTCCAGGGGAAGGTTACTGCAAAATCCCCATTTCCTCCTGATCAGCTGGGACTCGGGAGGCAGAGAATAGATGGGGGTGGGGCCAGCCAGAGGTAGTATTTGCTGGTTTTCCAAACTGCTCAAAATTTCCACTACCAGTTCTCCAGAACTGGTCAGAACCTGCTGAATACCACCTCTGCAATGGAGGATATGCTTAACCCCATAAAACCTACTTTGAGATGGTAGGGAGAATGCTAACATGTTTGGGGGTGAATGTTGTTCACTTCCTCTACCTTGTGACTAAAACTGCTTTTTGACTTGTCCACTACTGCACATAAGTGTTGATGCATACTGCTGAGAGAGGGTTAATGTTAGGTAAGTGTGGGTTGTAGATGCATACACATGCTGTTTTTAACTAAATGTTCCCTTTATTAGGAGCACCAGCTCCTCTCTCTTTCTCCCTCCCTCCCTCCCTCCCCCCCTCTCTCTCACACACACACTTGTTTCCTTTCTAGCCTGAAATGGCTACAACACACCAAGAGTCTTTCTCACTCACCACACTCATTATGAAAGTCCTGGAAGGTGCGCCCACTCTCTTTACACAAACACACAAACTTACACACTTGAAGGCATGCCGGACTCTCAGTGCCACAGATTCCAAGAAAGAATTCTGATACAGTTCCAGAAAGGATTCAGAATTTTGGACTATCTGTGGCTGAGCGATAGGGAGACAAATAGTTGTCTGCCATACCTATTTGTCTCTGTCCCCTGCCTTTTATTCCCAGAACTAGGGTGGGGTTTAGCTAGCTGCGGTGGCTTTTCCATCCCAAGGACCAGCCCATAGAGCCCCACTGCTCTCTCTCCCCTCTGCCTTCTATGCATCTGCCCATCAGGCACAGGCCCCAGCTGTTCCTCCTTTCCCTCATCAGCCTCTTCTGGGCCTGGGGGTTGTTGATTCTCCATCTGGGGCTAATGTTCAGCCAGGCTTCTCTATCTCTAACAGCTCCATTCCCTCTTCCCCCTCAGATCTCTCAGATTGCCTTGATGCTGGCCCCAACTCCCATTCTGCCTCCTCATCTGATTTGGCTGCTGGAGAAGCTGACAGGCCACAACACTTTCCAAACAAAGCCATGTGTTGTATGAAGATGCATATACTGTGTGCTGATTGGTTGGTCCTGTTGGTACTTTCCTATTTGAGCATACCCTAGCCAGAACATTAACATTTGCAGACATATAAATGCAACAGCTATGCAACTATCTTCGAAGGACAAATGCATTGCCTGACATTGCAGTGACCCAGAAGTCGAATGCAGCCTTTAGTGACCATTTGATTCAACTTGATTAGGTCTGCAGATCACAAAAAAGCAGATTTAAATCAAGTGGTGTGGTGTGGGTGGGAGCACAAAAGCATCATAACAATAAGAGCTGTTTGATGATAATGTCATGATATAACAAAGTGATGGATTATCATTTGGGGAATTTGTTTGAGTGGAGATTAGCTAACAGTCCATCCAGGACATTAATTTGTGATTCCTGCACTAAGCAAGAGATTGGCCAATAGGACCCTTTTCAACTCTAGGATTTTTGGATAACAGAGATGGTAAGAGAAATTAGAATAAGGTATGAAATGCTTTGCAGGATTTTCCCTGGGACTCAACCATGTACAGTATATTCAATTAAGAGGGTGAAAATTGTACAAACAGCATATATGGCAGGGTTATCTAGGAAGGGAAAACTTGGTAGTTTATCTTTTGGGTCTTTAATTAAGGATGAGTGAAAAATTAATCTAGAAGATAAATCATGTCAGGCAGAGGTTTGATCACGTAATTCTTAAAACAATGGGTTGAAAAAAAAGTTTGCTAAGGTATGTTTGTCATATTGTAAGTCATTATTTCCTTTTTTCCTTCTGTTTCTCTGCTTCTTATGCTTCTACTCTATTATCTCCTGCTCTTTTCCCTTCTTTTCCTTCTCTTTTCCCCTCCTTCTCCTTCCCCTTCTCCTTCTCCATCTCTTTCTACTCCATCCCTCCCTGTTCTGCTGCTTCTACTTCTCTGCTTCTCCTTCTCTTTCTCTTCTGCTTCTACCATCAGTTGATAAAAATAGTCTTAAGACTGTTTGCAAATGCAGTATTGAAACGTTCATATGGGGGGGGGAGATAGAGTACACTACCAACAACTCTGTCTTTATCACCATTTTATGGTTGGCAACTACAATCGACTTGTTATAAACTGATAAATAATACTATTTTTTAAAAGAAAATCCCACTTATGCTTATGATCTCTTGATAATGTATTGCAATAGGTCTCAGTACATAAAATGACACAAAACTATGCACATCAAAAATAGAATATTATAAAATACAACAGTGATGCGTACAATTTAAAATGCTAATCTATAAATTAGTAAAGCAAATGGAAAATTGAGAATCAGGGATTAAAAAGTAGAGAAGCCAGAAATAGAATTTATTATACTGATTTGACTAAATCAATTCATCTTCATATGAAACAAAACTAACGAAGGGCATTGAAGAATTTGCAGCAAAGCTTAATCTAAGTCAATTCTTTCCCTAAAGCATTATGATTAGAGAGCTTCTAGCAAGCCGTTTCCCTTTGATTAAAAGTTATACCTGTCAATCATTCACTTCCTCTACCTTCTTTTGCTGCTAACCTGTATAAAAACATATGAATTTTTGCAAGCTAGCATTCTCACTTTCTTCATTACTTTCAAAAACTGAATCATTTACAAGTTTGTCAACGGATCAGAATTTAGACCTTATTGTTTCAGAGGGAACCCTAGTAAATCTTCTAATTTCTCTGATTACGTTGATTCTGCTAAATTCAGTGCACTTCCTATGACCTCAATGTAGCTGTTTATTACTATGACCTACCATAGATAAAATATTAATTACTCTAAATAGGCATTCTTATTTTCAGGATATCTGATTGCCTGAATGGTTTGGATGATCCCCAAGCTTTTCAAATCAAATGAGTTTCTCTCTGCATTTTCATGTCTCTGAGCTGAAAACTAAAAAAGCATCAGTGAATATCTTAGCGTCTCTGATAAATCTGCCAGTTGCATTGATGCTAACATTGTCAACCAACCCTGCTTCTGGCTACACTGGTTTAAATCTGTCAGTTTCAAAAGTACTGTGATTTAACTCTACCTTTGGTTTCATGGAGCTTTCCAAGTCTTAGCTCATTCATCCTCACAGCAGCAATCTAGAAAGACAAGCTGTGATTATTTTTTTGCTTTACGGAAAAATAACTGATGCTGAAGAAATAATGTCTGTCTCTGTCTATATATCTGGCCTAATTTTACTTGTGAATTTTTCAAGTATAATTGTTGGGACTAGACCAAAGTACATTTGGTTAACCTGTGATTATTAATCAACCTTTGCTCAGGGTTTTCCTCATCATTTGCCTTGTGTATTCATTCAGAAGTACTTTCCAAACAAAGCAGATAAGATAAACCCTCTCTTTGACAGAAACAAGCATTAGCAATTGCAAGAAAGGTTGACACGCCTCTCAAGGGTACCCAGAAATGCTGTTGCTGTTTTGTCCTTGGGTGGCTGTGTTCTCATTGGAGGGGACTCTTGGCTGGAGATGACTTTCCATTTCTGGATCTGTGGCAGTAGAAAAAAAAGTTCCCAAATTCACAATGGTTGATATGCCAGAATTAGAATTTTGGAAAACATAGAGGTATGTTTCAGTGGTGAAATTCTAAATTTTTTACTACTGGTTTTGTGGGCATGGCTTGGTGGGCATGGCATGGCTTGGTGGGCATGGCAGGGGAAGGATACTGCAAAATCTCCATTCCCTCTCCACTCCAGGGGAAGGTTACTGCAAAAATCCCCATTTCCTCCTGATCAGCTGGGACCCTGGAGGCAGAGAATAGATAGGGGTGGGGCCAGCCAGAGGTGGCATTTGCCGGTTCTCCGAACTACTCAAAATTTCTCCTACCAGTTCTCCAGAACTGGTCAGAACCTGCTGAATTTCACCCCTGTTATGTTACAATAGAAACACAGGGAAAAATGATTCAACCTATTGTCTCTTATTTTTGTGATGTGTGGAAATCTGTATATCAAGGCATGGTTTTGAGTGAGCAGTAAGAGGCAGGCAAGCAAGTACTGATTAGCTGACAGATATCTTTGCTGTGTTTTTGGCCAGAAAAGGCAAGCACTGTGTTGCTCACTTATGAGGAGGCAATGACCCAAGTCATGAACTGACTGTGTTTATTAAGATGAGCCTGGACTCAACTCTGACCTGGAACAGAAAGAACTGAACATGTTGAAAGGAACCCACATTTCCTCCCTGTAATGTGGGAAAGCTTAACTTTACGTAGAGACCAATATCCTCCCGAGTATTGATTGACCTTTGCAAATTCTAGCTTTGCTCCTCAGTTTCCTGAGGTCCAGATCAATCTGAAAACAGTTGAAGCTGTCCAGCTTATTCTATGATGTATTTTCAACTGAATTCAGAAGGGCTGGAAAATGAACAAGGTTATTCTCTGATTGAATCAGAAACAAAATGAATGAAAAGACACAGTTGGAAAATTTTGTGGGATGAGATCAATTACAGTGATACTAATAACATACTCCATTTTTTCTCCTCTGCTTAAATTTATAAATATGCAATAGATTTAGAGGGATTATTTAAATAATTTGTGCCATAGAACTTTTCTTCATGTCCATGAATGTAATGTTTACTCATGACCTTGAGTTGGGAGGAGAACACACCACTGAACTTTACAGCTTACCTTTACCATACCTTAACAATAGGACTGATTAGTGTTCCTGTTCCTGCACATTATAACACAGAGTAGCTTCAGGCAACATCTGGTGGAATCCTTGTCATTCTTCTGCATCTCATGCAGTCTTATCTACTGGAAGAAAAATGACCCATCAATTGATTCCTCCAAGCCTCCAACCAGTCTTGATTGAGGAACTGCTTCGAGCTTCTCTAGAAGCCTTTTACAGGTTTGTGTTACATTTTACATGGTCCAGAACTTTTTAGCATCTTAAGCTGCAATCTTTAATCTGCATTCAAGCACTAAAAATGATGCAGCAGGTAGAACTTCTAAAAGGACACTATGTGATTGCCAAACTCTGGAAGAAGAGACCAGCCTTGTACAGTACAGAAAGGGAAAAGGTGGCTGCCACATGAGTCCCATAGAGCCCTTAGCTTTGGGTGCCAATGAGATTCTCTTGGAAGACCCTCAATTAAGAGGTGGTATTCAGCAGGTTATAACCAGTTCTGGAGAACTGGTTGCGGAAAATTTGAGTAGTTCAGAGAATTGGTAAATACCACCTCTGACTGGCCCCATCCCAATCTATTCTCTGCCCCCTGAGTCCCAGCTGATCAAAAGGAAATGGGGATTTTGCAGTAAACTTCCCTGGAGTGGGGTGGGAATGAAGATTTTACAGTATCCTTTCCCTTCCAAGCTTGCCAAGCCACGCCTACAAAGTCATGTCACGCCCACCAAGCCACATCCACAGAACTAATAGTAAAAAAATTGAATCCCACCACTGCTTTTATTGGTCTTCCATGAAGTCAATATTCATATGTGTGGGTATAAAAAAATCAAAGAAAGAGTTTATTCTCAAAGGTGCTTTTTCAAAAGGCAACTGGACTTTTTTGTTTTTCTTGAAGATGTTTCGCTTCTCATCCAAGAAATTTTAGTTCTGAATTGAAGAATGTCTTGGATGAGAAATGAAACGCCTTCAATTAAAAACAAAGAAAGTCCGGTTGCCTTTTGAAAAAGCACCTTTGGGACAACCATGACCTGGATGGCTGAGAATCTCCATAGACATTTAGAAGAAATAGCTGTGCCAGTGCAGCTTCTGTTAACTTTGACAAATCACAATTAAAATGACATGGAGGTGCAGAGTTAGAGAGGAGGGGGCATTTCAAGGAATGGCCAATTGAAGCTCAGCAGATTGCTAGCCTCTGAAGACTGTTTTGCCATCTGATATGAAATGGAAACCACATGGGAGTTTTTCTGATACCATAGAATGGAAACCACCAGCTTCATGCTAGAGCACATAGCCTGATTTCAGCCTGCCTTAGGAGTAGGGCAGCCATGAGATCAGGACTATGTTGTGAAGTTGAGTTTTTAACCTTATTTATTTATTAAATTTCTAAATAACTGCTTGGTGATTCTAAGCAGCTTATTACACCAAAATGGTGCTAAATAATACCACTCCTGCTGCTAGGGATTGTAATTGGAAGAATGCCGTTGTGTTCATGTTCCATTCGTAGGTTGGCCATTAGCATCAAGATGACCTTGGTGTGTCAATAGTCCTGGACAAGAAAGACCTTTGATCTGATCCAGTGAGTTTCTTTCATTCTTTCAAGGAAAATGTCAGTGGGCTCAGAAAGTAATATAACTGAATTCTTGCAAATGTAAATAGATTTTTATTTTACTCCCAAACAATAATTGTAAGATAATGACAGCAGAAAATGTATTATAACAACAGATGCTTGGCAGCACAACTATCACCGAAACAAGGAAAAATGAAAATATCACTGTTTCAACACATCTTTTTCTTTCAATTCTATATAAACCTTTTGTCTTTTAAACAAAGAGTCATAGTTAGCTTCAACAATTACTTAAGCACAGTGTTCCTGTGAATAAATCTACCCCTTTTTTGGTCTCTATGTTCTGGTTTTTTTTAAAAAAAAATGTGGTGCTTATAAATGTCAAGGACAGATCTACAGCACCAAAGAGAGGCCATGCAGGGATGTCATGAATATTTTTCCATTCAACTCTGTCAATGCATCTGAAAATCTGACAGGCAACACCTCCTACTCTGTCACTCTTCTTCCTGGTGAAATTTTGTCTAAAATCCTCTATTTTGACATACATGTATCTCCTCTGCAAGATTATAATGGGCTAGAAGAAAGAATAATAATAAACACATTGCATGAGTGGATTTTTAAACAGTATTATTTAAAAAAATCCCATTTGAAACCAAATCTCCAGAGGGAAAAGCTTAGTGTATTGACATCTTACTTGGTTGAATGAGATTTCCCATAGATTTTCAGGGAGGCAGATCCCATTCTATTGTGTGTCCTGGTCATTACTGAATTGTCATCATGAAATTTGTCAGATGGTAGACTGGTTTTCCTTCAGTAAAATAATAGCAAGATCAGGCACTGATGAAACAAATGGATAATATTTTTACAGACAAAGTGTTTAGGATTGTGTGTCTGTGCCTGAATTTGAGTTGGAAAGGACCTTGAAGGTCTTCTAGTCCAAGTCTCTGCTCAAGCAGAAGACTCTATACCATTTCATACAAATCACTCTCTCTTTTTAAAAGCCTTCAGTGATGGAGGCTGAAGGCAAGGCATTCCAGTGGCTTATTGTTTTCACTGTTAGGAAATTTCTGCTTAGTTTTAGGATCAATCTCTCCTTGATTAGTTTCCATCCATTGTTTGTCTTGTCTCCTGGTGCTTTCTTTGTGGCAGCCTCTCAAATACTGGAACACTGTTATCATGTTGGCCCTAGTCCTTCTTTTCACTAGTCTAGACATACCTGTATGATGATGTAGAAATATGAAGAGGGGTCAGACAGGACTGTATTCTATCTCCGCTGTTGTTTAATATCTATTCTGAGTGAATTTTAAATGAAGCAGTGGAAAACATTGATGCTGGCCTCAAAGTAAATGGGGTTCAGAACAACAATTTAAGATATGCTGAAGATACAGTTCTGCTTGCCAGTAAGCATGAAGACCTTCAGCTCCTTATCAACAGAGTCTCAGAAATATCTGAAAAATCTGGCTTGAAGCCTCAAAAACCAAGATCATGGTCATCAGCAAACAACCCATTAATGTACCACTGATAAATTCGGAAGGAATACCAGCAGAAAAAGTTGGAAGGATCATGTACCTCGGTTTTAATTTACATAAAAGCTGGGACATGATCAGTGAAGTAATGACAAGGATAGAGAAAGCTTGAACAGCATTCTTCAAAATAAAAAGGTCTTCTGCAGCCACGACATAAGCCTAAGTCTGGAAATCAGGTTTGTCAGATGTTACATCTTTTCTATCCTGCTCTATGGAGTAGAGACTTGGTCTCTGACAGAAAACTACTTGAAGAAGCATTTGAATTGTGGATTTACAGATGGCTATTATGTATAAGCCACCTGGGAAAGCAAAGGGAAATCATCAAAGCCATTAAAAAGCAAAAGTTAGACTATTATGGACATGTGATGAAACACCCAGAAAAATACAGCATCCTTCACTTAATCCTCCAGTGAAAAATTAAAGGCAAACAAGGTCCAGGCAGAAAAAGAACATCATGTCTTCAAAACCTAAGGGACTGATTTGGACAAAACTCAGCAGCATATTTTCATTTGGCTATTAACAAAAATAGGATTGCCAACATGATCGCCAACGTCCGATGACGGATATGGCACAAGAAGAAGAAGACATACCTGTGTTTGTGTTTGGTCTGCGCTTGTGAGTGAAGTAAATCTCCTTGCCATTCCACAAGAAACACATCAAAACGAAGTATTCAAGCATAATAAAAACACACTTTTTGGAACCTTGGTTTTTATTCTTTCCTGGAGTAAATAGGGACACTCATTAATTCACACCACCTACTCGCTATTAATCTATTTGGGAGGACTTAGCAATTTCATTATTCTTGATGTGAAAAATAAATAGAAAGTAGGTGTTTAGAAAGTGTTTGTTATGGGTATTCATTTGTTGTTGTTTTTCTTATTTGTGAGCTTGTTGTTATGATTTTGTGTTCAGAACTATCTTTAGCTACATTGCAAGAGCTATATTGTGAAATTTGATCAGCATTTAAAATTAACAAAAAATATTTTAAAAAGAAATCTCACATAAATTTATGATGGATATAAGTCTATCTCCAAGCTGCATTAGTCATAGCACAATGCTGGGCATCAATGCATGTGGTGTATAGGTTGATGTCTGATATAACATATAACCTAGTAAATGTGAACTATGCTCACTTGAACAACTGCTTGAATGCCCACATATCTGTCTCAGCTCACTTCCAAATGAATTGTGAGATTCTCTATGTGCAGCTGCTGGGAAACTTCAAATATTATTGAATGCAAAGATCAGACGTTTGTTAAGCAACCATAATTAGATAGGATTAGAGAATGCCAGCATTGTTTTTAATTGTCTGCTTATTTGTTTCTGGGCTCAATTTCATAAATCATAGAGTTGGAAATGGCTATTTAGGTCATCAAGTCCAACCCTCTGCTCAGTGCAAGAATTCAAATTAAGCAGTCCTGACAGATGGCTGTCCAGCTTCTGCTTGAATATTTCCAACCAAGGGGAGATCACAACCTTCCTTGATAATTGGTTCCACGGTCCGACTGCTATTATCATTAGCAACTTTTTTAAAAATATAAAATCAGAATCTCCCTTCCTGTTACTTAAAACCATGATTCCATCTTTTACTCATGGCATGAAAGACAATAGATTTGTGGCTTATTCTATGTTATTCCCATTCAGGTATTTGAAGAGACACATTATTTCCCCACCCAAGCACCTTAGCTCAATAGTAAAGAGGTCAATCTCTTTCTCAATCCCTAAACTTTCATTTTTAATGCCTTGATATTCCTCTTTGCTCTTCTACACAGATTCCATTTTGTCTGGAGTTTTAGTGTTAGTCTATTTGAGGTATCTTGGTTGAAAAAATGTTGCTTTGTGATATATTGTTTCACCGAATTAAGGGTTGCAAGACACAAGACCTTTGGTAGTATATGGCTACAGGCCTTATAATGAGGTTCAAATCATATAATGTAATATGTAGGTGAAACTTGAAAAATTAGAATATCGTGACAAATCACAGCTTGAACTATCTTGCTTTGCCTGTAATGAGTCTATCTCATATATTAGTTTCATCTTTTAAGTTGCATTACTGAAATAAATGAACTTTTGCACGATATTCTAATTTTTCGATTTTCACCTGTATATTGACTTTTGATATTCATGATGGCCTTGGCCAACCAAGGCTTTTACACATAGTAGTGCTTTTTAGTAAGATGTAGATGTGGATTTCATCACCAGCCTTGGTGGCATTCTTTATTAGTGGCAAGAAAATTATGTCAGTTTTGGCACATAATGAAGTATGCCACAAGTGCATCCAAAGCCCACTTTTACCAATGATTTTCATGCTAGAATCTCTAATCAAAAGAGTTTACCTTTGGAGCCAACATATTGTTGTCTGTAGGTGATATTTACTGATATTTACTTAAGAATATGAAGAAGTACCTGAGAGAAATAAGGCTCTTGTTATATGTGGAATGTTGTACATAATTGTTCTTTTGTAATTATACTCCTTATTCCTATGAAATTCTACTCAGTCCCATTGTATTCTTGGCAATTGGTATGCTTCTATTTTATATTTCATAAAGAGATCCATATATCAAACATTGTGAAAGACTTAATGCACCTGTTAGTGGAAAACAACTCCCTTGCTTTTACTCTTTAGATGCTTGCATAACACTGCTATTTTTCATTATTCTGGTGACAGTAGCAAGTTCAGAAAGGTATTTCTCAAGATTGAAAATTACTTAAGGGGCATAATATCTCAAGAACAACTGCTTGGATTTGTAAACTTAAATATAAAAATCAGATAAAAGACAACCCTGAGTTCAGGGTTGACTCAGCCTTCCATCCTTCCGAGGTGGGTAAAATGAGGACCCAGATTGTTGGGGGCAATATGCTGACTCTCTGTAAACCGCTTAGAGAGGCCTGAAAGGCCTATGAAGCGGTATATAAGTCTACTGCTATTGCTATAATTTTAACCAAAACTTATCCTTCAATCAAGATCAAGTCTAATAAAGAAATCAAATTATTTTTCATTTATAAACGTAAAATATATAACATTGAAAGTATGTAGTACATGATGTTTAGTGCTCATACATCCTTCTGTTTTCTGCTTGTGATTTGTTTTGTACTTCAAGCTCACTGTTTCTAGGGCTCACCTTTCAAGGCATAATGAATACAGTAAAAACTTACACGAAATGGTGTCCTTATGTATGATTTGAAGAGCAAAATTTCTCATGTTTATAAAGTTAAAGACAACTAGGTATAAAGTTTGTCTGCAAAGCTAGCATTTCTCTCTCTCTCTCATTTATCATATCTTCTATCTATCTATCTATCTATCTATCTATCTATCTATCTATCTATCTATCTATCTATCTATCTATCATCTATCTATCTATCTCCATCCATCCATCCATCCATCTATCTATCACCTACCTACCTACCTACCTACCTACCTACCTACCTACCTACCTACCTACCTACATCTATCTATCTATCTATCTATCTATCTATCTATCTATCTATCTATCTATCTATCTATCTATCTATCTATCTATCTATCTATCTAATCATCTATCTATCATTTATCTCTATATACCTATGTCTATGTATCAGTGGTGGGTTTCCATTTTTCTTATTCTGGTTCTCTCACTCGCACAATGCTTGTCTGGGCAGGTGGGCAGAGCCTCCCCCCCCAAACCCACTTCTGCTATGTGTGTCTGTCTGTCTATCATCTATCTATCTATCTATCTATCTATCTATCTATCTATCTATCTATCTATCTATCTATCTATCTATCTATCTATCTACGCTGGTGTTTCTGCAGACCCCATAGTTTCTAAGAAGCATAGGAAAGGATTCAGAGAGAGCTGTTCTGCAAAAATGGAGCATTTTGTGTGTGCTTGTGTGTGAAACCAGGCAGCAAAGCAGAGAATGTTGCTGCTGTAGCAGAATGCACTCTTGCATTTCCCACAGTCATGCATCACAGCAGCAACAAATCAATAGAATGTACCTCTCTCTTGCTAAGAAAAGTATTTCCAAATCTAAAGATAGCTTGAATATTTTCTAGTGTCTCAACCAAGTAAGACACTATTGTGAAATATGTGTTTGCCCTGGAGATACCCAGTAAATCCTTTCCTGAAAATTCCATCTTTCTCTTTAAAATGACAACAGGCAGCAGAGTTCATGGTTATCCAACACTTTGACAACAAAAGAACTAAATTTTTAAAACTTCAGGATACTTGCAGTGAGACAATATTGTGCTATCTTATCAAAGTTCTAAAACAAATATGGTTTGTTTCAGAAATGTGTGTCATTTAGAGAAATAACCACAATATTATGTTTTGTGGACCTTGGGATGATGAAGACAGAGGAAAGTATTTTAACTGGTGTGAGCTATCCATTGTGTATGTTCAACAACTGCATCCATCACAGAGCAGACCTATTTTCTGTTGATGCTAAGAATAGTGTTATAAAAATCTATCAGTACTTCCAATATTCATAATTCAGACTGAGTTACTAAAAGAGAACTATGGGATTGCTGAGGATGAGTAGAGAAGACAGCTATGTCACAGCAAGTCTCAGGGGCTGCCCTCATTTCATGGTGTAACAAAATTACATCAAGCTACATCTGGTTTTGAATCTTTCTTGCCCCAGTACAGCATTCTATGTTCAAGAAAGTGTTGAAGCATGATTTCATAGAACACAGAATCATAGGACCAGAAGGGACTTCAGAGGTCTTTTACTCAAACCCCCAACTCAAAGCAGCAGACCTTACTCCATCATGGTTAAATAGTTTTCTAGTCTATTTTTTTTTTTTTCTGGTGTTTAAATGTTTTATTCATTTTCATTTTCAATTTTGTACATTCACTTATATACTGAATATTTGCAATAATAATAATAATATAATAATAAGAAAAGAAAAACCCCAACCTAAACACAACTCATCATAAACCCAACCTATCACTTTCATACACCCCTTCTTCTCCCCCTCCAACTTTCCTTTCTCCCTCCAACGATCACCCCTCTTACTTCCCTTTCCCCTCCTATCTTCCTTTCTCGCCTTCCTCACCCTCCTTCCCCTCTCATCCTCCTTACATTCCCCTCTTCCTCACTTCTCCCTCTTCCTTTCCTCTACTTCTCACTATGGTGCATTTCTCTATTCCTTAATCTATTCAGTTACTAAAAATTACGCTAAAAAGAAAAAAGAAGGGAAAAAAATAAAAAGAAAAAAAGAGAAAAATAAAAAGAAAAGATAAGGATCAACAGTATACAAGTGTATTCTTCTTATTCTATATATTGAAACTATATCTCCACCCACCCACCCACCCCCAATGAACCCCCCTCCCTAATCCCCTCCGACTTCCCAGGTCCCACACCCGGCACAGTTCAGTACCATTCACCTTCTAAAATATCTTATTAACAATAATAATGAAAATAAAATTAAAAAAAAACACTCCGAAAAAGAAAAAAAAAACGAAAAAGTAAATAAAAAAAAATTTAAAAATCTTTTGCATTATGCTCAGCCTCCCATCATTCTTAAAATTTAAACAGTGTAAATCATTCCATTTATATTTTGTCCTCGTCCCTTACTTCTTTGATATTTACCCCATCTTCCTGTAGACTCTCCAGATAGCCTTTCTTAACCTTATATTCAAATATTAGTTTATACAAAAATCAATTTATCTTCAAATACAGAGCAGTCTAATCATACTTTCGCTACTCATCTTCCTACCCTTCGTTTCTCATCTCCATTCCTCCCAAGCCCAAATTCCATAAGATTAGGATCTCGCTCTTCACTTTAAAATCCTGAGCTTTTTATATTAAAATGTGTGCCCAAATCCATCATTCAATCCCAAGATCCCTTCATCGATATCCCGCTCCACCTTCCCTTCTGCCCCACTCCTCCCGACTCCATTCATCCCAAACCGCAATTCAAATAAATCTTAGTCCCCGCTTTCCTCACAGAAAACAATTCATGCGCAGTTTGGATTGAGATTCAAATAAGTCTTATAAAAGTCCCGTATAATATCTGTCCAAAATAAGCGATGCTTCTTTCCATTCCTCATCGGTACACAGCTTTACCATTTCATACCAAACAGAAATCCTAAAAATTTTAATCAGTCCAAGAGCTTAGAAAGTATTTTAAAGACATCGCTGGATCTATATTCTTAACTCTTCTGCCCTTCTGGAAAGAAAAGGCAACCCTCTGCCTTATAACCATGTGTCCCGCTGCTTTGAAAATATGACTAAATCCTCAGTTTCCGCTCTTCTGCCTCTCCAGTAGGGGGAGAACAACTCCCTCCTTCTTGTAACCAAGTGAATTGCTGCTTATCTTTCCTTCACCTTGTCCTTCCGCATTTCCGAGTGAGTCCAGAAGCCCCGCCTTCAGAGTTTTATAATAAAAGTCCCGAGCTTCCGAAACAGAATTAATACGAAATTTTTGATTTTCAAGTGTAACTGTGATTCCAACTGGAGCTTCCCATTTATACTGTATTTGACGATTTCTAAGTTCTTGGGTTAAGAAAGTATAACCTCTCCTTGCTTGCAGCATCTGGAGCGGGATTTCTTTAAAGACAAACAAATCATGGCCATCGATTCGGAGCCTGTTGTTGTAAAACTTTTGGATGATCGCATTTCTGGATTCTCTTGTGAAAAGGTATATAATTATGTCTCTTGGAAGCTGTCGTTGTTCTGCTACACACGAATTCTGGTGATAGATTTTTCGAATATTCCAATCAAAATTGAATCCCGGACCTCCCACCGCTTGGCTGAAAGCTTCTACAAACGTCTGTTTCAAGTTCTCTCCTTTCTTTTCGGGCAGTCCTCTGACTCTTATTGCACACGCTTTTCTGTTATAATTTATCATTATAAGTTGTGTTTGAGTATCTCTAATCTCTTGTTGTAATGCTTGGATATTGGAAGTCAAATTAGAATTAGCCTCTTCCAAGGTTTCCAGTTTAGTCTCCATTTCTTCGATATAATCTGTCATAGTAGACGTAACTTCAAACATATCCACCTTTATTTGGGCAATTTTAGTCTGTATTTTATCGCATAAATCCAGCACAAATTCTTTGATTTCTTGTTTAAAGTCATTGAGTATTTGAAAAAAAAGCTCCTGTGTCAAGGAATCTCCAGTAGAGGGTGTAGGAGGCAAAGGCAGCGATTTACTAACAAGTTCTTTAAGCACATGCGGGGGGGATTTTTTTGCCTGCTTAGACCTGGGAGGCATTATAGATAAAAGCTGAGAATAAACGGATAAACAATGTCTTCACCTGGTCAGTTCTCAATAAATTATTTGTAGATTTTGCTTGTTAATGAGTAGCAATCTCCGGGGAGATGAAACCGGTTAATTACGTCATCAATCACCAACACAGTAAAAACGCCATTTTGTGGTCCAGTTGAACAAAGAAGTTTCAAAGGAAAACCAAGGCTGGTGTTTAGATAGTTATATAAAAAAAAAACATCACAGGAGTAAGACCCGCTCGTGTTAGCCTTAAGTTGCTTTAAGCAATTTATCATTGTCCTGAGGGGGGGGACGCCTGTCTAGGGCTGCAAAAAGGCAGCTGCGAGGATCTGGCTGGAGATAAGAGCTCAGTTACGCTGGATCTCTTCTCCGTTCGCAGCCCCCCCAAAAAAGAAAGGGGGCTGTGAACTACAAATAAATCCTAGCACCTGAGCTTCTGCCTGCCCCTTTCTGCCAGAAAGGGGTGATATCTATTGATCTTAATTAGATATACAGACCAGAACTCTGAGAGGGGCTCCGTTGAGCTCCATCGGCGACAGGCTCCTCCCCCAGGAAGCCTAGTCTATTTTTAAAAACCTCCATTGATGGAGCACCCAAAATTCCAAGAGGCAAGTTATTCCATTGATTAATTGTTCTCACTGTGGAAAAAAAAAATCTTATCTCTAGGTTGGATCTCTCTTTTTAACTTCAGTGAATTATAGCAATAGCAATAGCAATAGCAATAGCAGTTAGACTTATATACCGCTTCATAGAGATTTCAGCCCTTTCTAAGTAGTTTACAGAATCAGCATATTGCCCCCAACAACAATCCGGGTCCTCATTTACCCACCTCGGAAGGATGGAAGGCTGAGTCAACCCTGAGCCGGTGAGATTTGAACAGCCGAACTGCAGAACTGCATTCAGCTGAAGTAGCCTGCTGGGCTGCCTTTAACCACTGCACCACCTCGGCTCTTTTATACATCTGGTGTATGAAATAATTCATGACTGCCTTCTATTCACATACCGAAGAGCTAGAATGGGGAAAAAGCTCTACTATGGAAGTGATGAAGACATTGAACTTTCTGGACACCAGAAAGTAGTAGAAATCACAACTTAGATATTCTTAAGGTAAGGGAATGCTTTCACAAGGCAGCATGTCATTTCAATAGTATCTGCATAAAATACTCAGATGGCAACATTGCAAGGGTTTCCCTGCTTCCTGTGGATGTTCCTAAGTGATATGGAAAAGTGATCATGAAAGCATCTATAAAATGCTTTGGTGAAAAGAGATTGGAAACTGATAAAATCAAGAGCTTTGCTCTGTTTGATAATCTAAAATAGATACAGATAGATAGATAGATAGATAGATAGATGGATGGATGGATGGATGGATGGATGGATGGATGGATGGATGGACGGACGGACAGACAGACAGAGGCTTCTGGTGATAAAGAATTTCTGGGTTTCCCTATCAGCGCTAGACTAAATACTTTCAGAAAGCTAATTTATTCAGATTTGCTAAAACATGGTTAATTCTTCTTTTCAATTCCCACTACAGTGCAAAACATGGAACGTAGCTTTTCCCTGGAGTAAAGCTAGTAGACAAAGGAAATACAGTAACTACTACTAAAATAACCTAATAAATATTAATGGGTACAGCCAGAAGAAATAGAAAAGGACTAAGCGTTTTTTTAAAAATATATTCTTAGCTTATTGGGAAGATATATAGAGTGTCTTCAAGCATCACTAGCATCAAAAAATTATAGTGAGAAATGCAGATATATTTATCTATTCATGTGTTGTTCCATGGATATTTTAATTCTTGTTCTATTGTAAACTGCTGTGACTCTGAATGGAGCTGAAAACATACTTTTACTACTACTACTACTACTACTACTACTACTACTACTACTACTACTACTACTACCACCACCACCACCACCACCACCACCACCACCACCACCACCACCATTACTACTACCACTATTGCTACTATTACAAGCTTTAGCCATTCTCTGGGATACCAACTTGTGGCTGTGGTGTATCTAAGGGCTATGCTGGTGGTATCCAACAAATTGTCAGGGTCTCCCATGCCAGACCTGCAGTTAATTGAAAAATAAAAATCAAACAAACACAAGTAGCCATTTGGAATACTTAAAATTAAAAAGTTTTTTTTCCTAACATGTGAAATTAAGGATATTGTACCCTCCGTTTGCACCTTCTGTTAAGTTTTCTTTCGTTGGTATTAATCTATAGCACTGATGGCGAACCTTTTTAGCACCGAGTGCCCAAATGGGAATGCATATGCATGTGTGCACACCAGAGCATCAGAAATCCAAAGAACAGCTGGCTGGTGTATGCCTGTTTTTTGGCAATTTCAGACTGAAAATGGTCTGAAAACAACCTGAAAATGGCCTGAAAACAATCTGAAAACGGCCTGAAAACAACCTGAAAATGGCATGAAAACAACCTGAAAATGACCTGAAAACAACATGAAAATGGTCTGAAAACAACATGAAAATGGCCTGAAAACAACCTGAAAATAGTCTGAAAACAACCTGAAAACGGCCTGAAAACAACATGAAAACAGCCTGAAAATGGCCTGAAAACAACATGAAAACAACCTGAAAACAACATGAAAATAGCCTGAAAACAACCTGAAAACAGCCTACAAAACAGCCTGAAAATGGCCCGGAAAATGACTTATTTTTTGGGCCATTTTCATGCTGTTTTCTGGTTCTCTGGCACCTGTGAAGAGCAGCTGGTGATGGTGAGTGTGCCCACAGAGAGTGCTCTGCATGGCATAGGTTTGCCATCATGGGTCTATAGAGTGCTATCTTCCAGTTTGTTGGCCAGATGTTTTGTTCTTCAGAACTGCTGGCAAATGACAGTAGTGTAGCTCAAAAGGAACTGGAAAAAATTGTATAACATCGGGACTTAACAATTAAAATACAGAGATATGGAATAAGCCAGCAACAGTTTTCTTGATAATTATTGGAGCATTACGACAATGGAATTATTGAAGCAGATGACAGAATTAGAATTATTTGACCCGACAACATTTAGTTGATGAGAAACAGTTTTGCTTTGAACAAAAAATAAAGATATTTAGATAATTCTTAGCCTTAAATTAAATTAAGAAGAAATATATAGCAATAACAAGAGAAACAAGAAATATGCCAATCATACCAAAAGAACCAGACAGGTTGATCTCCACTAATCTTTCTGGCCATTTTTACCATTCCAAAGTACCTTTACCTTTGTTTATAAACAACCTGAACTTTGCTATGTAATGTTTTCTTTTCATGATGAGATTGCCTTTGGCATCCATATAGGGATTCACAAATAAAATGATACTTAATTTTCTAGCATGCCAGCTTCCCATTTGTCATTTTTAATTAAGCTAATCTAAAAACTAGATTAATAAATAAGGTAGGGCAGAGTCTGCTGTTTATCAAGGAAGGCTTAAAGGGGTACATTAATGCCCAAGAGACACTATGGAGGGCATCAATTCTAGGCTGTTTCCTCTAACAAAAAGGGGAGGAATCTTCTCCAGGGGGAGGGTTTGGGGCAGAAGAATGGGATCTTTGTGTGTGTGTGTGTGTGTGTGTACACCCACCCGTATGAATGTATGTATGTATGTATGTATGTATGTATGTATGTATGTATGTATGTATGTATGTATGTATGTATCTATATAACAATTGTCCTGATAAATAAATGCCTGTGGCTTAGTGGCTAATATAACTGCCTAATATATAATACAGCCCAGGTTCGATTCCCAGTAAGGGTATGGTTAGCTGATGAGAGCTAAATAGCTTGAAATAAATCTATACTAGTCTCCCTTTATTTATTTATCAGCACAATTGCAACACAAATGTAACAAAGGCAACATTAAAAAAAATGGCTTTCTGCCTGGATGGCTCCCAGAGTGAGTCGATAGACAGAAAAGGGAAGCAGTATGCTCCCTCCCATATTTGGCCATACCAGAAGATGCGACAAAATACATACCTATTTCCATGGCTTAGCTGATAAAGGAGGAGAGCCTACATATTTCACTTTTACTGATGTTTTATCTTTGTTCTTCCCATTTATCTGCCAAGTGGGAAAGATGTGAAGTTTCAATTAAACTGATTTAGTGCTAAAACCTTATGCACAGGAATCTTCTCAATGAATGGTCAGCAACTGCTTAGAGGATCAACGGCAAATGGGTTAGACTTAGTTCACTTGTGACTACATAAAGATTCTAGAGTGATCTCCCTTTCACTCCACCTCCAGGTTCTGCCATCTCTTCTTCTACATAGGATGACATTTTGCAATGTTATTATTCTTTGCAAGGAGAGGAAGTTGAATTAGTTTTTATTTTCATCTATGACAAATTGCTAGCTTTCTGGTATTGATATAGTAAAATGGTTCTCTAAAAAGGCAGAAAAACGTACATATTTCATCGATATATAGAAAATTTCATCCCAAAACTCTGGAGGAATACCATGCACTCACTCAGTGGCTTAGAAGCTGAGCTTGTCGATCAGAAAGGTTGGCAGTTTGAATCCCTCGCACTGCATAATGGAGTGAACTCCCGTTACAGTTTCTGCCAGCCTAGCAGTTTGAAAGCATGTAAAAATGTAAGTAGAAAAATAGGGCCCACCTTTCGTACGAAGGTAACAGCGTTCTGTGCGCCTTTGGCATTTAGTCATGCTGGCCATATGACCACAAAGACATCTTCAGACAGCACTGGCTCTTTGGTTTTGAAACGGAGATGAGCACAACCCCTTAGAGCCAGGAACGACTAGCACATATGTGCGAGGGGAACCTTTACCTTTATAATCTACCCCTGGTAGCAAAGTAAAGTTTCAAGCTGTAAGTTCTGAGAACAAAAACAGATTTGAAGAGGTGTGAATTCACCTTCCATACTATACTATCTATCACCTCAGCCTCGGCTTTAAAAACTAGCTTTTAAGATCCTTCTTTATTTTGCAGTTGAATGTTTCATCAGAATCTTTCCGTGTTTATACTGTGATATTTCACAACTTCTGCCACCCCACCCTAGTCTGTTTTCAACTATTTTGCTAACAAAAACTTTTTGCATAAGGGGCCCCTAAGCTTCACATTTGTATTGTCAACACGAAAGCTTGTGCCACTGTGGAAATGTTAAAAAAATCTGTGAGGGCAAGAGCACAATAAACGAAAATATGGACTATTAAATCAGGTAAGGTGGGGGGGGGGGGTTAAGAATGCTAATTGTTTTACAGTTTCAGTGGGATATGTTTAGACAGTTTTTCCAGCATCCTGGGCCTTGTTATGACTCCCAGAATGAGAATCACCATTTACATTCCATTTCTTGTCCTTCATATAGCATTGGCCTGTGGCACCCTAAGTTAGAAATCTCTAAACTTGGCAATTTTATGTGGACTTCAACTTCCAGAATTTCTCAGCCAGCCACAAGTTGGCAAGTTTGGAGAGGCCTGCGCTAAGTTATTAAACTTAACACAGGTCAGAAAAGTTTTCTCTCCCCCCGCCACCAGTTATCTTTGATGAAAGATAATTTGGCTAGAAATTCTTCTAGATGGAGATGAAAAGAACTTCAGGAAAATCTCATGGATGGACAGGGGCTTTTTTTTATATATTTATTTCATTACATGGTAGTAACAGGTGTGTACAAATACCTTGTATTTTGTCACTTTGCATCTAATTCTGGGAAATTTTAGGAGTCCTTGGGGGAGTTTACTTCCTGTTGCCTTCCTCAGTCTGGTTCCCCATTTGAGAAGATTCCTCCCATCTTGCAGTGAACAAAAATATGTCAACCAAATTTTGCTGCCCCATGGCCAAGCTTTATGTTTCATCAGCAATCAAAATACAAACAAAGCAGCTCAAACTCCAAAGCCCTCAATCTTCATGTGCAAAGTGTCAGTTGTGGGTCTTTATGCAAGTTGTGTACATAAATATATACAAAAATATTCAAAATGTGTATAGCACATATTTTTTAAAAATAAGAGAAAACATCTGCTGCTAACCTGGATTGGGTTTCCATTAATCAACCCATTACCAGTAGGAAAAAAGAAAGAAAACATCTTTTGTAGGTGTCTGGCTTACTTCAGTGACATGTATTGCTAGATAGATGTGCACTGAAATTATCACTGTGCACTCTGTTTACTTAGAAGTAAGACTTACTGAATTACACATGAAAATATACCTGCCTTAATTTACTATGCATTGGAAAATGAAGGGAGGAAGGAGTAGGGCTGTTTTGAGGTTCAATAGCATAATTCTTGTCTCTTTGATTTAATTTGCTCTAGAGGGGCTTTAAGCCTCATCAGCATGGTTGTCACAGCTATCTCAACCTTGATGAATACATTTTTCTCAGCTATCTCATATACTATCTGAAACTAAATTTCCCAATTTTGCCAAACAACTCTGCAAAGTTTTTGTATTTGCTAAGAACATTTTCCCCCATTTTCAGCCAGATTCTTTATTAGAGCCACTGTTGATGTAGATGATAATAATTGTTATTATTATTCCACGATGAAGTTGGAGTCATAATGGGTGAGCAGGTAAAAATAACAGACAAGCATGTAATGTATCCATCAACATATATTGTTGGATTATTGTTGGAACTGGAATTATTTCTTTCTTGACTAAAGCAAAGGGGTAGAGCTAAATAGCCGATTATTCACATCTTAACAAGATCTACCTTGGTAGTTTGGATGATTTAAACCCCAAATTCAGCAATGAAGCTGGAAAGATTTTTCTGTGGCTTGTTCACCATCAAAAGGTAAATCAAAAGGAAAAGAACTCTGAATATTTATGCAGATTTTAGGATTGGGGATAATTAATTTAGTAGCTCACGATGAGAGAAAAAAAGAACTTCCATTATGGTGAACAGGCAGACATCAGAGTGCTCTATTTCTGGTTATTTGCGTCACTTGCACAAAAAATTATCTCTGGGTCAGTGGGAATGTTAATTAGAGAAATGGAATGCTTGGTGACAGAAGATGCTAAGATTTATTTTCTCTTTTCTTCTGATAAATTTATAAATTACAGCATTGAAGAGGATGGGAAAAACACACTACTAAGCTTTTTCTTTTTTCTTTTGTAGGCAGAAACTGACATGGATTCATACATAAGGCCTTTCTAAATAGTTCCAAGCACAAATATGAATGAAACCAACATTTTGGAAGCATTTTCATTAAAATGAATTGAATTGAATTTATTATATTTCTCTGCCACCCTTTTCCCCGAGGGGACTCAAGGCGGCTCACAACCCAAGTCATGGGGGGCGGGTTAGGGGATACAAATAGGGAAAAAAGACATGGACAGACAGTACCACAATTTAAAAGCAACTCAACAGACACATCATTCGAGTGGGGACAGGAACTCATCAGCCCTAGGCCTGTCGGAACAGCCAGGTTTTGAGGGCTTTGCGGAAAGCCTGGAGGGTAGTGAGGGTCCGAATCTCCATGGGGAGCTCGTTCCAGAGGGCCGGAGCAGCCACAGAGAAGGCCCTCCTCCGGGTGGTCACCAGTCAGCATTGGCCAGTGGATGGAATTCGGAGGAGGCCTAATCTGTGGGATCTAATCGGTCTATTGGAAGTAAAATGATAGAGACACTAACATGCCATAGATACAAATGGGATAAACAGCTATAAAGATACAACACACAGTGTTTATCAGCCTTCCCAACCTTAAGATATGCAAACCTCAGCCCTCAGGAATTGTTGTGTGGGGAATTCTGGGACTTGAAGTCCACACATCTGAAAGTTGCCTGGGTTGAGAAACACTGATCTAAGGAGTTAAAGCTGCAACCAACCAAACAAGAAGAAATGGTCCAGATACCATTGAAAGAAGAAAAATCACTGTTTGAGAACTTTTTTTTATTAAAGTTTTTTTATTTTTTATTTTCAAAACAAACACAACACATAAAATCTTCCTTTTTTACATACTGTAGAAAGTGTATCAGTTAGTTACAAAAAAATTTTGTGCATCTCTTCCACAGTCATCAAGCATAATTTATATTAACTCAAGTATTTTA